>NC_083232.1:8625876-8657344 GCF_032191835.1 Heteronotia binoei
AAGTAATAAAGAATACACAACACACCGAACAACCACACCACCCCCTACCCCCCACCCACACCACCATCACCACCCACCCACCACACCACCCCACCTCACCACCACCACCAACCACCCCCCTCACCCACAACCACCCCACCACCTCACCACCCACCCTAACCCCCACACACCCACCCACCACTCCCCACTCCCCACCCCCCCAACCCCCCCACCACCACCCCACTCCCCACCCACCCACCCACCACCACCACTCACCCCACCCCACCACCCACCACCCCCACCACACACCCACCCCCCACCCCACCCCACCACACCACACCACCACAACACCCCCACCAACCCCACCCACCAACCACCACTCCCACCACCACCACACCACCACACCACCACCACCACCCACCACCCACCACCACCACCCACCACCACACTCACCCACCACCCACCAACCACCACTCACCACCCACCACACCACCCCCCCACCACCCCCCCCACCACCCCACCACCCACCCCCCACCACACCACTCACCACCCCACCACCCACCACCCACCACCACTCACCACCCACCACCACCCACCACCCCCCACCCACCCACCACCACCACCACAACCACCACCCCACTCACCCCCCAACCCACCACCAACCACCACTCCACCACCACCAACCCACCACCAACCCACCCACCACCAACACCACCACCACCACCACCAACCCCACTCACCACCCACCAACCACCACCACCACCCACCACCACCACCCAACCCTCCACCACCACCACTCACCCCACCCCCACCACCTCCACCACCACCACCACCCCACCACTCCCACCCACCACCACCACCCCACCACCACCAACCCCACCACACCACCACCCACCAACACCACCCACCAACCACCACTCACCACCCACCACCAACCACCACTCAACCACCACCACCACCCACCACACCACCCACCACCACACCACCACCCACCAACCACCAACACCACTCACCACACCACCACACCACCCAACCACCAACCACCACCCGCCACCACTCACCAACCACCAACCACCACTCACCAACCACCAACCACACACACACCACCACACACACACCCACCACCACCACACCACCACCACCACCAAACACCACTCACCACCACCAACACCACCACTCACCAACACCACCACCACCAACACCACTCACCAACACCAACCACACACCACTCACCAACCACTCACCAACATCAAACACCACTCACAACCACCAACCACCACTCACCCAACACACCATCCACCACCAACCACCACCAACACCACTCACCACCAACCACCACTCACAAACCAACAACACACTCACAACACAACAACCAACAACAACTCACCAAACAACAACCAAAAACAACCAAAAAACAAACCACCACCACCTACCATTCACCACCCACCAACCAACAACCACCACCAACAACTACCAACAACCACTACCAACAACCAACAACAAACAACAAACAACAACAAACAACAACCACCACCCACCACCCAACAAACAACAACCAATAACAACAGTCAGATCCCAGGTGGGGCCTGGGAATCTCCTGGTGTTGCAACTGCTTTCCAGCCCACCGGGGTCAGTTCCCTTGGAGAAAGTGGCTGCTTTGGAGGGTGAGCTCTTCCGGCGTTATACCCCACTGAGTTCCGTTCCCTTCCCAAATCTTTCCCTCTTCAGGCTCCACCCCCCAAAATCTCCAGGAATTTCTCAACCTGGTGTTGCCCACCCTAGTCATAAGGTAGCTCTAGGAATCACTGGGAACTCTGTTTTTCAGCAGCTCCTAGATCTACCCTGTGTCACTTCCTGGATGCAGCTGGCATCGCTGTTGTCTGAGTTGTGGTGGGCAATTCTAGTGGGACTCCTGGCAGCCCTAATGGGAAGAGGTCCCCCTTTAAGTACCCTGGTAATTCCCAGACTGTCTAGGACAGGGGTGGCCAACCTGCAGCTCAAGACCCACATGTGGCTCTCTCATGCATCCTGTGTGGCTCTTGAAACCCCCTCTAATAGAGAGCCAGTTTGGTGCAGTGGTTAAATATGCGGACTCTTATTTGGGAGAACTGGGTTTGATCCCCCACTCCTCCACTTGCACCTGCTGGAATGGCCTTGGGTCAGCCATTGCTCTGGCAGGAGTTGTCCTTGAAAAGGACAGCTGCTGGGAGAGCTCTCTCAGCCCCACCCACCTCACAGAGTGTCTGTTGTGGGGGAGGAAGGGAAAGGAGATTGTGAGCCGCTCTGAGACTCTGAGTGGAGGGCGGGACATAAATCCAATATCATCTTCTTCTTCTTCACTACTGCACAGAGAAGGCATTTGTTCTTTCAGTCAATTCGCCGAGTCAGCCAGTGGCTTTGAGAATGCACGTAAAGTTAAAGTTGCTTTCTTTCCGCCTCTCACTGCTTTCTCCATCTACCGGTATTTCCCTCTCTCCCTTTCTTGCAGCTCTCAAACATCTGACGTTCATGTCTTGCGACTCTCAGACATCCGACATTTATTCTACGTAGCTGTTACATTAAGCAAATTTGGCCACCCATCTCTAGGACTCTGTAGGTCAAAAGCAGCACCTTGGGTTGGCCAGGAAACAACTTGGTAACTAAGGTTGCCACCTCTAGGTTTGGGAATACTTAGGGGTTTGGGGGTGTAGCCTGAAGAGGTTGTAGTTTGGGGAGTGGGGGACTTCAGTGGGGTATAATGCCATACAGTCCACCTTCCAAAGTGGCTATTTCTTCCTAGTGAAGTGGTCTCTGTCTCCTGGAGATCTCCAGCTGCCACCTGGAGGTTGGCAACCCTGCTAGTAATGGGTTTGTTTGTTTGTTTTAAGAAAAGAAAAAAAAACCCGAGCTGATATACTGGTGATAGCTGGCTGTGACAGATTGCACTGGGAAAGCAGGCTTTTAAAATCCTGCTTGTCTCAAGAGAGTCAGGGAGCGCAAGAGTTAATCTCCCCTTGAGTGGAGAGCAAATGGAATTGGTTGCTCTGCATGCTTTCTGATTGGCCAGCATCAGCTGCTAGAGAAATAAAAACAGCTGTTCTGAAGAGGAAAGGTCTTTTGCATGTGGTCCCTTGCATAGGGTCAGCAGCTAAGGAGCTGGTTCAGATTTTGCAGAGAGAAGAGAGGGTCCTCTGTCTTGACTTTATTTTAACTATTCTGAGGGAGAATTTGAACTCTCAGTCCAAGAAAGCTACAGAACTGATTCAAGTGCCATTTTCAATAAGAGTTTAAATATAGGACAAGAGAGCGCCTGTATTTTCTCCTGAGTTCCTGTGCTGAGTCAAAGCCTAAACCAATATCTACACAAAGGGTGGGACAGTTTAAGTTTATTTCAGTATAGAAGATATACATGATACTATAGGGCAACTCAGTCACTGAAGGGAACTGAAGGTTTGGTGGAGAAATCTGTCTGATAATTAAGGAGATACAGTACTACTACTAGTAGTAGTAGTAAGTAGTAGTAGTAGTAGTATTTATTTATTTATTTGTTATAGTCTTTAGACCAGCTTACAATTCTATCAGGCATAAAATACAATAGTAAAAATTCATATTTCAGAACTTTGAGGGTGCAGTTCCTGTAATTTGATAACGCACACAACATAGCAACTTCACACGTGATCTTAGCATTATTAAACAGGTTTTTCAACAGAGGCTGGATGGCCATCTGACAGCAATGAAGATCCTGTGAATTTTGGGGGAGGTGTTTGTGAGTTTCCTGCATTGTGCAGGGAGTTGGACTAGATGACCCTGGGGGTCCCTTCAACCTCTGTGATTCTAGGATTATCAGATGATAACCAGTGAAGTCTTGCTTTGGCCATGTTTATGTGACTGGAGCCTGTTAAATTGTACAATACAAGAACTCGTGGGCATTTAATGAAATTGCTGAGCAGTCGGGTTAGAACGGATAAAAGGAGGTACTTCTTCACCCAAAGGGTGATTAACATGTGGAATTCACTGCCATAGGAGGTGGTGGCGGCTACAGGCATAGCCAGCTTCAAGAAGGGGTTACATAAAAATATGGAGCAGAGGTCCATCAGTGGCTATTAGCCACTGTGTGTATATATATGTGTATATATAAAAATATATATATAAATTATTGGCCACTGTGTGACACAGAGTGTTGGACTGGATGGGCCATTGGCCTGATCCAACATGGCTTCTCTTGTGTTCTTATGTGACTCAGAGTGTTGGACTGGAGGGGCCATTGGCCTGATCCAACGTGGCTTCTCTTATGTTCTTCTGTGACACAGAGTGTTGGACTGGATGGGCCATTGGCCTGATTCAACATGCCTTCTCTTATGTTCTTATGTGACACAGAGTGTTGGACTGGATGGGCCATTGGCCTGATCCAACAGGGCTTCTCTTCTGTTCTTATGTGACACAGAGTGTTGGACTGGATGGGCCATTGGCCTGATCCAACATGGCTTCTCTTATGAACTTCTGTGACACAGAGTGTTGGACTGGATGGGCCATTGGCCTGATCCAACATGGCTTCTCTTATGTTCTTATGTGACACAGAGTGTTGGACTGGATGGGCCGTTGGCCTGATCCAACATGGCTTCTCTTATGTTCTTATGTGACACAGAGTGTTGGACTGGATGGGCCTTTGGCCTGATCCAACAGGGATTCTCTTCTGTTCTTATATGACACAGAGTGTTGGACTGGCTGGGCCATTGGCCTGATCCAACATGGCTTCTCTTATGTTCTTATGTGACACAGAGTGTTGGACTGGATGGGCCGTTGGCCTGATCCAACATGGCTTCTCTTATGTTCTTATGTGACACAGAGTGTTGGACTGGATGGGCCATTGGCCTGATCCAACAGGGATTCTCTTACGTTCTTCTGTGACACAGAGTGTTGGACTGGATGGGCCATTGGCCTGATCCAACATGGCTTCTCTTATGTTCTTCTGTGACACAGAGTGTTGGACTGGAGGGGCCATTGGCCTGATCCAACATGGCTTCTCTTATGTTCTTATGTGACACAGAGTGTTGGACTGGAGGGGCCATTGGCCTGATCCAACATGGCTTCTCTTATGTTCTTATGTGACACAGAGTGTTGGACTGGATGGGCCATTGGCCTGATCCAACAGGGCTTCTCTTCTGTTCTTATGTGACACAGAGTGTTGGACTGGATGGGCCATTGGCCTGATCCAACATGGCTTCTCTTATGAACTTCTGTGACACAGAGTGTTGGACTGGATGGGCCATTGGCCTGATCCAACATGGCTTCTCTTATGTTCTTATGTGACACAGAGTGTTGGACTGGATGGGCCGTTGGCCTGATCCAACATGGCTTCTCTTATGTTCTTATGTGACACAGAGTGTTGGACTGGATGGGCCTTTGGCCTGATCCAACAGGGATTCTCTTCTGTTCTTATATGACACAGAGTGTTGGACTGGCTGGGCCATTGGCCTGATCCAACATGGCTTCTCTTATGTTCTTATGTGACACAGAGTGTTGGACTGGATGGGCCGTTGGCCTGATCCAACATGGCTTCTCTTATGTTCTTATGTGACACAGAGTGTTGGACTGGATGGGCCATTGGCCTGATCCAACAGGGATTCTCTTACGTTCTTCTGTGACACAGAGTGTTGGACTGGATGGGCCATTGGCCTGATCCAACATGGCTTCTCTTATGTTCTTCTGTGACACAGAGTGTTGGACTGGAGGGGCCATTGGCCTGATCCAACATGGCTTCTCTTATGTTCTTATGTGACACAGAGTGTTGGACTGGAGGGGCCATTGGCCTGATCCAACATGGCTTCTCTTATGTTCTTATGTGACACAGAGTGTTGGACTGGAGGGGCCATTGGCCTGATCCAACATGGCTTCTCTTATGTTCTTATGTGACACAGAGTGTTGAACTGGAGGGGCCATTGGCCTGATCCAACATGGCTTCTCTTATGTTCTTATGTGACACAGAGTGTTGGACTGGAGGGGCCATTGGCCTGATCCAACATGGCTTCTCTTATGTTCTTATGTGACACAGAGTGTTGGACTGGAGGGGCCATTGGCCTGATCCAACATGGCTTCTCTTCTGTTCTTATGTGACACAGAGTGTTGGACTGGAGGGGCCATTGGCCTGATCCAACATGCCTTCTCTTATGTTCTTATGTGACACAGAGTGTTGGAGTGGAGGGGCCATTGGCCTGATCCAACATGCCTTCTCTTATGTTCTTATGTGACTCAGAGTGTTGGACTGGAGGGGCCATTGGCCTGATCCAACATGCCTTCTCTTATGTTCTTATGTGACACAGAGTGTTGGACTGGATGGGCCATTGGCCTGATCCAACATGGCTTCTCTTATGTTCTTATGTGACACAGAGTGTTGGACTGGATGGGCCGTTGGCCTGATCCAACATGGCTTCTCTTATGTTCTTATGTGACACAGAGTGTTGGACTGGATGGGCCTTTGGCCTGATCCAACAGGGATTCTCTTCTGTTCTTATATGACACAGAGTGTTGGACTGGATGGGCCATTGGCCTGATCCAACATGGCTTCTCTTATGTTCTTATGTGACACAGAGTGTTGGACTGGATGGGCCATTGGCCTGATCCAACAGGGATTCTCTTACGTTCTTCTGTGACACAGAGTGTTGGACTGGATGGGCCATTGGCCTGATCCAACATGGCTTCTCTTATGTTCTTATGTGACACAGAGTGTTGGACTGGAAGGGCCATTGGCCTGATCCAACATGGCTTCTCTTCTGTTCTTATGTGACACAGAGTGTTGGACTGGAGGGGCCATTGGCCTGATCCAACATGCCTTCTCTTATGTTCTTATGTGACACAGAGTGTTGGAGTGGAGGGGCCATTGGCCTGATCCAACATGCCTTCTCTTATGTTCTTATGTGACTCAGAGTGTTGGACTGGAGGGGCCATTGGCCTGATCCAACATGCCTTTTCTTATGTTCTTATGTGACACAGAGTGTTGGACTGGATGGGCCATTGGCCTGATCCAACATGGCTTCTCTTATGTTCTTATGTGACACAGAGTGTTGGACTGGAGGGGCCATTGGCCTGATCCAACATGGCTTCTCTTATGTTCTTATGTGACACAGAGTGTTGGACTGGATGGGCCATTGGCCTGATCCAACATGGCTTCTCTTATGTTCTTATGTGACACAGAGTGTTGGACTGGAGGGGCCATTGGCCTGATCCAACATGCCTTCTCTTATGTTCTTATGTGACACAGAGTGTTGGACTGGATGGGCCATTGGCCTGATCCAACATGGCTTCTCTTATGTTCTTATGTGACACAGAGTGTTGGACTGGAGGGGCCATTGGCCTGATCCAACATGCCTTCTCTTATGTTCTTATGTGACACAGAGTGTTGGACTGGATGGGCCATTGGCCTGATCCAACATGGCTTCTCTTATGTTCTTATGTGACACAGAGTGTTGGACTGGATGGGCCATTGGCCTGATCCAACATGCCTTCTCTTATGTTCTTATGTGACACAGAGTGTTGGACTGGAGGGGCCTTTGGCCTGATCCAACATGGCTTCTCTTACGTTCTTCTGTGACACAGAGTGTTGGACTGAATGGGCCATTGGCCTGATCCAACAGGGCTTCTCTTACGTTTTTCTGTGACACAGAGTGTTGGACTGAATGGGCCATTGGCCTGATCCAACAGGGCTTCTCTTATGTTCTTACGTGACACAGAGTGTTGGACTGGAGGGGCCATTGGCCTGATCCAACATGGCTTCTCTTATGTTCTTCTGTGACACAGAGTGTTGGACTGGAGGGGCCATTGGCCTGATCCAACAGGGCTTCTCTTATGTTCTTACGTGACACAGAGTGTTGGACTGGAGGGGCCATTGGCCTGACCCAACATGACTTCTCTTATGTTCTTCTGTGACACAGAGTGTTGGACTGGAGGGGCCATTGGCCTGATCCAACAGGGCTTCTCTTATGTTCTTACGTGACACAGAGTGTTGGACTGCATGGGCCTTTGGCCTGATCCAACATGGCTTCTCTTATGTTCTTCTGTGACACAGAGTGTTGGACTGGAGGGGCCATTGGCCTGATCCAACAGGGCTTCTCTTATGTTCTTACGTGACACAAAGTGTTGGACTGGAGGGGCCATTGGCCTGATCCAACATGGCTTCTCTTATGTTCTTATGTGACACAGAGTGTTGGACTGGAGGGGCAATTGGCCTGATCCAACATGCCTTCTCTTATGTTCTTATTCTGCTGGTGCCTCACGAGTCGCTGGACTGGCAGCACCAGCACACCAATTGCTTCTCCTTAGACTGATGCCCGTTTGCAGGAGGCGGAGAGGGGCAAACTGGTGCCCACCGTTGACACCTCGGAGCACAGCAGCCTTGCCGTGCTGGCTTGTAGCTGGGCCAGCTCCGGACCTGTTTTCCTTCCCAGTCAACCTCTGCTCTGCGGGCAAGCTGAATAGAGGTGCTAGGATGGAGGCAGCCGAAGCGATCTCCGGGCAAGGAGCCAGGGAGAGCGTCGATGGCATCGAACGCTTGTTCCGCAAAGACGGTTTTAACTGGCTCGTAAAGGAGCCGAGCCGTTTTCCTTTGATCGTCCCTTTCAAAATTAAAGCAGTAAAACAAAACCGTTAACTTCCCCCCTAAATTGAAAGAGGCAATTAGCTAAGCAAAGTCCAGCAGTGCAATATATTGGCAGAGTGGACGTGGAGCTATAGAATCGCCGCGTTGGAACTTGGAAGGGACCCCCGGGATCATCTAGTCCAACCCTTGCACAATGCAGGCAATTCACAGATTAAAAAGGTCAAGGTAGTCCCCTGTGCAAGCACCAGTCATTTCCGACTCTGGGGTGACGTTGCTTTCACAATGTTTTCACTGCAGACTTTTTCACGGGGTGGTTTGCCGTTGCCTTCCCCAGTCATCTACACTTTCCCGCCAGCAAGCTCGACCTCGGAGGGATGGAAGGCTGAGTCAACCTCGAGCCGGCTATCTGAACCCAGCATCCGCTGGGATTGAACTCAGGTTGTGAGCAGAGCTTTGGCGGGGAGGGCGGGATATAAATCAACTAAAGTGAAGTGAAGTAAAAGGACTGCAGCACTGCAGCTTTACCACTCTGCGCCACGGGGCTCTTAATTCACAGCTACGTCCCCTAAATTCACAGGATCAGCATTGCTATAGAAAGCTACACAGCTTTCCGTAGGGAGCTTTCTGTAGGGTTGCCAAGTCCAATTCAAGAAACATCTGTGGACTTTTTGGGTGGAGCTAGGAGACTTTGGAGATGGAGCCAGGAGACATTGGGGGGTGGAGCCAGAAGCAAGGTTGTAACAAGCACGATTGAACACCAAAGGGAGCTCTGGCCATCACATTTAAAGGGACGGCACACCTTTTCAATGCCTTCCCTCCGTTGGAAATTATGAAGGATAAAGGCGCCTTCTTTTGGGGCTCATAGAATTGTACGCCCTGGTCCAATCTTCTTGAAACTTGAGGGGGGTGTTTTGAGAAGTGAAAGATGCTATGTTAAAAATATGATGGCCCCCAGAGCCCCAGATACCCACAGATAATTCCCCATTATTACCTATGGGAATTGGTCTCCATAGGGAATGATGGAGTGTCCAGCCAACATCCCCCCCCCAGCTTTCTGATGACCCTTAAGTGAGGGAGGGCCTCCAAACGGGGGATCCCCTGTCTCCACCTGGGGATTGGCAACCCTATCTCCTGCCACAAATTTTGTTAATCTTCAAGGTGCCACTCAACTCTTGCTCTTTTCTTTTGGAGAGCCAGTTTGGTGTAGTGGTTAAGTGTGCGGACTCTTATCTGGGAGAACCGGGTGTATATATATATATACACACTGTGGCTAATAGCCACTCCTCCACTTGCACCTGCTAGCATGGCCTTGGGTCAGCCATAGCTCTGGCAGAGATTCTCCTTGAAAGGGCAGCTGCTGGGAGAGCCCTCTCAGCCCCACCCACCTCACAGGGTGTCTGTTGTGGGGGAGGAAGGGAAAGGAGATTGTGAGCCGCTCTGAGACTCTTCGGAGTGGAGGGCGGGATATAAATCCAATATCTTCATCTACCTCACAGGGTGTCTGTTGTGGGGGAGGAAGGTAAAGGAGATTGTGAGCTGCTCTGAGACTCTTCAGAGTGGAGGGGGGGATATAAATCCAATATCTTAAACTACATAAATCCAATAAATTAAACTACAGAACACTCGCACACGGGCCTTTTCGGCTGCGGCCCCATATCTTTAGAACCAACTCCCAGAGGAGGTGCGGGCCCTGCGGAACCTAGATCAGTTCCGCAGGGCCTGCAAGACCACCCTCTTTAAATTAGCTTTTATGAACAGCTGAATTATAATTTTACAATGAAGAAATATCCGCCATCAGCATTAACTGGAATATAGCGTCAATGATAATGTTATGGTTTGCTTTAATTAATGCACTAACTGGTTTTTAAGGTTAAATTAATGCTCATTTTAATGTTCTTAATGTAATTGTTTTATTAATGTACCATTGGTCATTGTGTTGTTTATTAATGTCCTATTTATTAATATACCATTGGTCATTGTGTTGTTAGCCGCCCTGAGCCTGCTTCGGCGGGGGAGGGCGGGATATAAATAAAATTTTACTTTTACTTACTTTTACTATATCTTCATCTACCTCACAGGGTGTCTGTTGTGGGGGAGGAAGGTAAAGGAGATTGTGAGCCCCTCTGAGACTCTTCGGAGTGGAGGGCGGGATATAAATCCAATATCTTCATCTACCTCACAGGGTATCTGTTGTGGGGGAGGAAGGGAAAGGAGATTGTGAGCCCCTCTGAGACTCTTCGGAGTGGAGGGCGGGATATAAATCCAATATCTTCATCTACCTCACAGGGTATCTGTTGTGGGGGAGGAAGGGAAAGGAGATTGTGAGCCCCTCTGAGACTCTTCGGAGTGGAGGGCGGGATATAAATCCAATATCTTCATCTACCTCACAGGGTATCTGTTGTGGGGGAGGAAGGTAAAGGAGATTGTGAGCTCCCCTGAGACTCTTTGGAGTGCAGGGCGGGATATAAATCCAATATCTTCATCTACCTCACAGGGTGTCTGTTGTGGGGGAGGAAGGTAAAGGAGATTGTGAGCCCCCCTGAGACTCTTTGGAGTGGAGGGCAGGATAAAAATCCAATATCTTCATCTACCTCGCAGGGTGTCTGTTGTGGGGGAGGAAGGTAAAGGAGATTGTCAGCTGCTCTGAGACTCTTCGGAGTGGAGGGCGGGATATAAATCCAATATCATCATCTTCTTCTAACGCTAGACTCAAATGGCCACCACACCTTGCTCTATCCTAGGTAGACTTATGCCATGGAAATCAATGGACTGAGACTGCAGTAAGTCTGCCTAGGATTGCAATGGCGCAGCATAATCCTATGCCCGTTTATCCGTTTACTCAGAAGACAGTTCCAGTGAGTTCAGTAACGTTTATTCCCACAAAATGGGTGTTAAATAGAATTCCCTGGGAGACAAATGGTGGGAGAGGCTTACCCAAATGGTCTCTCATGACACCGAGATATGACTTCCAGCAGTGTAACCAGGACACTTAAGGATGTTCCTGAAACTCTATAGTAAAAACCACAGAGTTGCAAGTGATTCCCTAGAGAATCCCGCAACATAAGTATGCAGCTAGGAGTAATAATGCCACAGGAGTCTCACTAGCATGGATCGGGCCTCTAGCACACATCCATGTACATTCGCACACCACTAAGGCTTGTCTCTAACTGTGCTGCAGAAATGTGGGAGGCTATGTAACCCCCCCCCAACACCTGTAACGCCTTAAAGTCTTGTAGCAGGTGCCTCATCGCTTAGATCACCTTTGCTAACACCAAGGAAGAACCTGCTGAGAATTTGCAGTGGCTCTGACATGGCCCTTTACCAGGAATTCAGCATGATGTGCAAACAAATTAATACCAAACAGGGGCCCTCTTTGTTTCACTCATGACAGCTTGTTTAGATATTCTTCTTTGCAGAGCTAACATTTACGCCTACCAGAGCTGGGCGTCTGTTGAAAAGACCGGGGCCCGTCTCCAGGTTTTTGATGGTCAACATGGCACTAGGCAAAGAAGCCAGTTTGCTTGCACGATTGTTTGCAAATCTTGTATTTTTGAACTCGCCCTGTTTGCCTGGAACAATCCCCCGTGTTCTGGTTTCTGCTTCCGCTCCAATATCCTCCTTGTTTTTGCTTTTGGGAGGTGCCTTGGTCAACCGTCGATCAAGAGAGCTGCCACACTGATATTCAGGGACGAGCTTCCTGCTGGAGACAGCAATTCACCATGCCTGGATATTGTGAGCTGCCGCATCACTCAAAGTGTACATAACCGTTTTCTTCTTGGATGCAAAGTTTGAGTTCAGTGGCACCTGGGACATTCTGCATGCCAAGCTGAGGTTCTTCCCCTGAGCCATGGCTCCTCCTCCTGGTTCTCCCAGGTCTCAGGCAGAGATCTTTCCCATCACCTTTTGCCTGGTCCTTTTCACTGGAGATAGCAGGGATTGAACCTAGGACCTTCTGCGTGCCAAGCAGAGGTTCTTCCCCTGAGCCATGGCTCCTCCTCCTGGTTCTCCCAGGTCTCAGGCTGAGGTCTTTCCCATCACCTTTTGCCTGGTCCTTTTCACTGGAGATAGCAGGGATTGAATCTGGGACCTTGTGCATGCCAAGCAGAGGTTCTTCCCCTGAGCCATGGCTCCTCCTCCTGGCTCTCCAGGGTCTCAGGCTGAGGTCTTTCCCATCACTTACTGCCTGGTCCTTTTCACTGGAGATAGCAGGGATTGAATCTGGGACCTTCTGTATACCAAGCAGAGGTTCTTCCCCTGAGCCATGGCTCCTCCTCCTGGCTCTCCCAGGTCTCAGGCTGAGGTCTTTCCCATCACCTACTGCCTGGTCCTTTTCACTGGAGATAGCAGGGATTGAACCTGGGACCTTCTGCATACCAAGCATGTGTTCTGCCACTCAGCCGCTGAAATCTTTTACACCCCCTCCTGCCTGGTCCTGTTAACTGGAGATGTTGGGGATTGAACTTGGGACCTTCTGAATGCCAAGCAAAGGTACCACTACTGAGTCATTGAAGTCTTTCCCATCACCTACTGCCTGGTCCTTTTCACTGGAGATAGCAGGGATTGAACTTGGGACCTTCTGCATGCCAAGCAGAGGTTCTTCCCCTGAGCCATGGCTCCTCCTCCTGCCTCTCCTGGGTCTCAGGCTGAGGTCTTTCCCATCACCTACTGCTTGGTCCTTTTCACTGGAGATAGCAGGGATTGAACCTGGGACCTTCTGCATGCCAAGCAGAGGCTCTTATACTGAGCCATGGCTCCTCCTCCTGGCTCTCCAGGGTCTCAGGCTGAGGTCTTTCCCGTCACCTCCTGCCTGGTCCTTTTCACTGGAGATAGCAGGAATTGAACCTGGGACCTTCTGCATGCCAAGCAGAGACTCTTCCCCTGAGCCGTGGCCCTTCACATGAAGCTGTCCTATATTAACTGAGACCATTAGTCCATCAGGGTCAGTGTTGGCTTCTCAGACTGGCAGTGCTCTCCAGGGTGCTAGGCTGAGGTCTTTCCCATCACCTACTGCCTAGTCCTTTCAACTGGAGATAGCAGGGATTGAACCTGGGGCCTTCTACATGCAAAACAGAGGCTCTTCCACTGAGCCACAGCCCCTCCTCAAAATGCTGGAGGCAACATCTCAGAAAATTTGGGCAGGCTCTGAGAGCATTTCCAGTGGTTGGGTGTTTGAAGTGTCAGTGTTTTTCCCTTTTTCCCTTCCCTTCTTTTACCGCAAGGGAGAAGAAACCATACAAAACATTGCAGATTGAACACTTTCCGCAGAATTTCGACATGTTTTCAATGCAGAATACACAGTCCTGTTTAGAAGTTAGGAACAGCACTTTTGACTGCGATGTTAGAAGGAAAGCAGCACGGTTGCTGGGACCAATACTCCCTCTAAGCTGTGGAGTCTTGTGAGCATAATTCTACTTAGCGAGCTACTGACATTAAAGTTCTGAGCTACGGCATAAATTAGTTAGCTCTGGGGCTATTTTTCCTGAGCGAAAACAAAAATGTGGGAGCCAGAGGCTAAAAAATTGTGAGCTAGCTCACACTAACTCAGCTTAGAGGGAACACTGGCTGGGACACAATTCCCATTGGTTTCCAGCAACCCATCTCCAAATATAGAGTGGAACCTTTGAACAGTCTTCTAGGGATGCCCACTCACAATACGTGCTGCTGCAGTCAAGACGGAGCCGGCTTCCATTCGTTTTGCAGCAAATCGGGAACATCCGCTCCACTGGCAGCGATGCAAAATAAAACCCTCCACCAAAATCTGATCCTCGCCCAAGCAACTATTTTATCTGCATCTCTCCCCCCGGCCTCTAAGCAGCCAACTGTAAACCTTCAAGGGAATGCCGACCAGGTGTCTAATGAGAAGAAACACAGATAAATAAAACACGAGATTGCCAAACAAGTCCTCTGGCATGTTTCGTTGGCCCTGCAGATGGTACGAAATGCATGCCACCTGGACCCCTTCTGGATTTAGCATAGCATTAATACCTGAGCACATTCTGCTTTCAACAGCACAATCTGGTTCTAAAATGCCTTCTTGGAGACATAATTGATCAACATGCCACTTCACACGGGGGGGGGGTCTTTTGTCCACCCTGAACCTTCTGCCCATCAGCTTCATTGGAGGCCCTCGAGTCTTAAGTCTTTGTCTTTAAGTCAGGGGCCAGTTTGGTGTAATGGTTAAGTGTGTGGACTCTTATCTGGGAGAACCAGGTTTGATTCCCCACTCCTCCACTTGCACCTGCTGGCATGGCCTTGGGTCAGCCATAGCTCTAATAGAGAGCCAGTTTGGTGTAGTGGTGAAGTGTGTGGACTCTTATCTGGGAGAACCGGGTTTGATTCCCCACTCCTCCACTTGCACCTGCTGGAATGGCCTTGGGTCAGCCATAGCTCTGGCAGAGGTTGCCCTTGAAAGGGCAGCTGCTGTGAGAGTCCTCTCAGCCCTACCCACCTCACAGGGTGTCTGTTGTGGGGGAGGAAGGGAAAGGAGATTGTGAGCCCCTCTGAGACTCTTCGGAGTGGAGGGCGGGATATAAATCCAATGTCGTCTTCTTCTTCTTTGGGGAAAGGGAGAAAAAGTTCTCTTTGTCAACTCTTTCCACCCCATGCGTAAATAACCAAGCCCACTTGTGGGATAGGGCAGGAAATGTCTTCTTAAGAGGCCTACCGTAATCTCCAGGAGGATTGGCTACATCAGGGGGTTGTAGCCTAATGTGCAAAGGAGTTCCTGCTACAAAAAAAGCCTTCCAGTCATGACAACAAAATGGCATCTTTGATTGCTTCAGTTCTCGTGAATCTTTTTGGCAAGAAGAAGGGATCGGATTCTCACTGTTTTCACACCGGCGCAGCTTTGTATTTCTCAGCCCTGTTGCTAAATATTCAGGTCTATCTCGAATTATCCGTTACGGTTTACAAATGGAATGCGAAGAGCAAGATCCTTGGATCTGTTTCTCCTGCCCTCAGCCCGAGTGAAAATTGCCTGTGCATTTGCTAAATTGCCTTTCAGAGAGGCCTAAAAGCCACAACTGTGATGAGAGTAATTTGACATTTTCCTTTTCATCAGCCCGGAGCTTTTTCAGTCCGCTGGGAGCTCGAGCCAAAACGCCTGCAAAGAGCAGAGCAGCGGAAGGGGGGGGGGCTGTCCATCAGAGTGGGTGATAGGAACATCTTAAAAGGCGAGAGACAGAAGGCCGAAATTGGCAGAATGGCAGCAGCAGCAACGTTTATTTCACTACACATCAGGAGTGCGATATAGCGGTTAGAGCAGAAAATGGGAGCCCAGTTCAAAGCCTTGCTTGGCCATGAAGGACTCTAGGGACCTAGCGATGGGCACGAACGGCATTTTTGCAGTTCGGTTCGTGATTCCTGGCTGAACCACAAACTGAACCTCAAACTGATATGGCCCAGGAAGTTGGTTTGCAAACTGAGCTAGTTTGCATTGGTTCATGAGCCCTGCTTTCTGTTCCCTGCCGCTTTTGGAGGGGAGCAGAAAGCAGGAGTTTAAATGGCTCAGAGTCATTTAAACCAAACAGCTGAGGGATGGGGAGCAGAAAGCAGGAGTTTAAATGGCTCAGAGTCATTTAAACCAAACAGCTGAGGGATGGGGAGCAGAAAGCAGGAGTTTAAATGGCTCAGAGTCATTTAAACCAAGCAGCTGAGGGATGAGGAGCAGAAAGCAGGAGTTTAAATGGCTCAGAGACATTTAAATCAAACAGCTGAGGGATGGGGAGAAGAAAGCAGGGGTTTAAAGGGATTGGAGCCATTTAAACCCCTGCTTTCTGCTTTTCTTCATGAACTGCCATGAACTGCCTTGAAACTCATGGAAGTTCGTGGCAGCTCTTCAGTTCACAAACACCACCACTTCAGTTCACAAACACCACTTTGGGAACCATGAACCAGCCAAAATTCATCATGAGCTTTCATTCGTGAGCTGGTTTGTGCCCATCCCTATAGGTGACCCTGTGTCGATGGTGCAGTCTCATTTGGAGTACTGTGTGCAGTTCTGGTCGCCGCACCTCAAAAAGGATATTGTAGCATTGGAGAAGGTCCAGAGAAGGGCAACTAGAATGATTAAAGGGCTGGAACACTTTCCCTATGAAAAAAGGTTGAAACGCTTGGGACTCTTTAGCTTGGAGAAACGTCGACTGCGGGGTGACATGATAGAGGTTTACAAGATAATGCATGGGATGGAGAAAGTAGAGAAAGAAGTACTTTTCTCCCTTTCTCACAATACAAGAACTCGTGGGCATTCGATGAAATTGCTGAGCAGCCAGGTTAAAACGGATAAAAGGAAGTCCTTCTTCACCCAAAGGGTGATAACATGTGGAATTCACTGCCACAGGAGGTGGTGGCGGCCACAAGCATAGCCACCTTCAAGAGGGGTTTAGATAAAAATATGGAGCAGAGGTCCATCAGTGGCTATTAGCCACAGTGTGTGTGTATGTATAAAAATTTTTGCCACTGTGTGACACAGAGTGTTGGACTGGAGGGGCCATTGGCCTGATCCAACATGGCTTCTCTTATGTTCTTATGTGACACAGAGTGTTGGACTGGATGGGCCATTGGCCTGATCCAACATGGCTTCTCTTATGTTCTTATGGTAGCAGCTGTGGCTCACTGACAGAGCATCTGCTTGGCATGCAGAAGTCCCAGGTTCAGCCCCCAGCATCTCCACTTGAAAGGACCAGCCAGTAAGTGATATGAAAGACCTCCACCTGAGACCCCAGAGAGTCACTGCCCATCTGAGTAGACAATACTTAGCTTGATGGACCAAGAGTTGGAATCAGTAAAAGGCAGCTACATATGAGAGTTCCGTTCAAGGGGAAGGGCCATGGCTCCGTGGTTGATCATCTGCTCAGCATGCAGAAAGTACCAGGTTCTATCCCTATCATCTCCAGTTAAAAGGACCAGGTAGCAGGTGATGTGAAATACATGGGCTGGAAATCCTGGGTAGTCGCTACCCATCTGAGTAGACAATATCAGCTTTAATGGACCAAGGATCTGATCAAGTATAAAATAGATGTATGGGCCCTTTTCTTCCATTCAGTTCACTTCCAGTATTGGAACCAGGCTGGGGAAGGTTTTAGGAGGCAAAATGTGGGAAAGGAGAGGATCTACTACTATAGTATTTTTCTCCTGCCTGTCCTACTAGGAAGTTTCATCCACTTCCTGTATTGGTGCAGTGCAGTAGTATGAATGAATGCACATATGTATGTATGCATGTATTCAGGCCTCGGATTCAGTGAGAGCTCACAAGAGCACAGCTTCTGAACCTTTCTGAGAGTTCCACCTCCTCCTTCTGAGAATTCCACTTCCTTGTCCATTGAATAGTATGTGCAGCTGCATAACAATCCCTGGATGAGCTCCATCACCTATTTTTCTAAAAATGACCCCTGTATGTATGTAGAAGAAGAAGATATTGAATTCTTACCCCACCATATACTCTGAATCTCAGAGTCTCAGAGCGGTCAAAATCTCCTTCATCCTCTTCCCTCATAAGTTGTCATAACAGACACCCCGTGAGGTGGATGGGGCCTAGAGTGCTCTGACAGAAACTGACCCATTCAAGGACAGCTCTGGGAGAGCTATGGCTGACCCAAGGCCATCCCAGCAGCTGAAAGTGAAGGAGTGAGGAATCAAACCTGGTTCTCCCAGATAAGAGTCCGCTCACTTAACCACTTTGGCTGACCCATTCCAGCAGCTGCAAGTGAAGAAGTGAGGAATCAAACCTGGTTCTCCCAGATAAGAGTCCGCACACTTAACCACTATGGCTGACCCAAGGCCATTCCAGCAGCTGCAGGTGGAGGAGCGGGGAATCAAACCCGGTTCTCCCAGATAAGAGTCCGCACACTTAACCACTATGGCTGACCCACGGCCATTCCAGCAGCTGCAAGTGAAGGAGTGGGGAATCAAACCCGGTTCTCCCAGATAAGAGTCCGCACACTTAACCACTATGGCTGACCCAAGGCCATTCCAGCAGCTGCAGGTGGAGGAGCGGGGAATCAAACCCGGTTCTCCCAGATAAGAGTCCGCACACTTAACCACTATGGCTGACCCAAGGCCATTCCAGCAGCTGCAAGTGAAGGAGTGAGGAATCAAACCTGGTTCTCCCAGATAAGGGTCCGCACACTTAACCACTATGGCTGACCCAAGGCCATTCCAGCAGCTGCAGGTGGAGGAGCGGGGAATCAAACCCGGTTCTCCCAGATAAGAGTCTGCACACTTAACCACTATGGCTGACCCAAGGCCATTCCAGCAGCTGCAAGTGAAGGAGTGAGGAATCAAACCCGGTTCTCCCAGATAAGGGTCCGCACACTTAACCACTATGTTTGACCCAAGGCCATTCCAGCAGCTGCAGGTGGAGGAGCGGGGAATCAAACCCGGTTCTCCCAGATAAGAGTCTGCACACTTAACCACTATGTTTGACCCAAGGCCATTCCAGCAGCTGCAGGTGGAGGAGCGGGGAATCAAACCCGGTTCTCCCAGATAAGGGTCCGCACACTTAACCACTATGTTTGACCCAAGGCCATTCCAGCAGCTGCAGGTGGAGGAGCGGGGAATCAAACCCGGTTCTCCCAGATAAGAGTCCGCGTATTTGCCCACTACACCAAACTGTCTGGCGACGCAAAAGACCTCTGCTTCAAACACTGCAGAGCATCAGCCAGTCTCAGTGGACAAGACTGGCTTTGATGGACCAAAGGTCTGATTCAACATAAGGCAGCTTCACGTGAGGGCCTGCAGTTCAGTGGCAAAGCATCTGCTTAGCATGTAGAAGGTCCCAGGTTCAATGCCAGACATCACCAGTTCAAAGGATCTGGCAGGAGGTGATGGGAAAGACCTCAGCCTGAAACCCTGCAGAGCTGCTGCCAGTGTGAATAGACAAGACTGATGTTGATGGACCAAGGGTCTGATTCAGTAGAAGGCGGCTTAATTTGTTCACGCATTCAAATTAAAAACCTACACTTCCATACCTGTGTGTGTTTGTTTTGCAAATGGCAGGGGCGCAAAGCCATATTTCAAAGCACCTGCATACCGATGAGAAGAAGAAGAAGAAGATATTGGATTTATATCCCACCCACCACGCCGAAGAGTCTCAGAGGTGCTCACAATCTCCTTTCCCTTCCTCCCCCACAACAGACACCCTGTGAGGTAGATGAAGATACTGGATTTATATCCCGCCCTACACTCCGAAGAGTCTCAGAGCAGGCTCACAATCTCCTTTACCTTCCCCCCCCCCACAACAGACACCCTGTGAGGTAGATGAAGATACTGGATTTATATCCCGCCCTACACTCCGAAGAGTCTCAGAGCAGGCTCACAATCTCCTTTCCCTTCCTCCCCCACAACAGACACCCTGTGAGGTAGATGAAGGTACTGGATTTAAATCCCACCCTCCACTCCAAAGAGTCTCAGAGGGGCTCACAATCTTTTTCCCTTCCTCCCCCACAACAGACACCCTGTGAGGTAGATGAAGATATTGGATTTATATCCCGCTCTCCACTCTGAAGAGTCTCAGAGCGGCTCACAATCTCCTTTCCCTTCCTCCCCCACCACAGACCCCCTGTGAGGTAGATGAAGATATTGGATTTATATCTCGCCCTCCACTCCGAAGAGTCTCAGAGGGGCTCACAATCTCCTTTCCCTTCCTCCCCCACAACAGACCCCATGTGAGGTAGATGAAGATATTGGATTTATATCCCGCCCTCCACTCCGAAGAGTCCCAGAGCGGCTCACAATCTCCTTTACTTTCCTCCCCCACAACAGACACCCTGTGAGGTAGATGAAGATATTGGATTTATATCCCGCCCTCCACTCCGAAGAGTCTCAGAGGGGTTCACAATCTCCTTTCCCTTCCTCTCCCACAACAGACACCCTGTGAGATGGGTGGGGCTGAGAGGGCTCTCACAGCAGCTGCCCTTTCAAGGACAACCTCTGCCAGAGCTATGGCTGACCCAAGGCCATGCCAGCAGCTGCAAGTGGAGGAGTGGGGAATCAAACCCGGTTCTCCCAGATAAGAGCCTGCGCACTTAACCACTACACCAAACTGGCTCTCCAACACCAAACAGGCTCTCCAAGTACTTAGATTAAAGTTACAGAGCTGTAAGCATCGATATACAGCATTTCCGAAATGTTCTTTTGAAAAAAAATCCTTTTCTTTTCTGTGTTTTAAACAATGTTATTGATTACATATGGTAACAATTTCCGTTAATATCTTCTTTTCATCTATCCCATATGCTTCTTTCTAATCACCCCTCCCTTCGTTACTTGACCCCCCCGCCAGTGTTATTTACTCAAAACACTAACATTAAAAGGTACCCTTAATTACTAAGAACTAAAATTAATATTCCTCTTTCTTCTAAAGTTTAATCGGAAAAAAAAAAACCTTTTCTTTTGATACCCTTATTTTTTTTTTTTAAGATGTGGAGTTCTAAAGAAAAAACAGAATACGTTTGAATAAATTTATGCTTCCTCGCAGAGCTTCGCGGAGGCATTGGTAGTCATGCATAGGTAATATTCGTATCTCTGCATATTTTTGGTGTTTGGGCCAATCCCCTCGAACCACGCTTCCTTGGCAACTGAGCATTTCCTTGAGCGATCCTCTTCAAAGCAGATAATAGCAACCATCTGTACTTTCGGAGACAGATGATGGGCAATTTCTCTACCACAGCAAACAATTTTTTTAATTTAAAAAATGGGCTTTGTTTTGTCTGGCATCCTTGCCTCTCATTATGACATTAGTAACCTCAGTTTCCTTTTGGAATCAATGTGCGTTAAGGATGCAAAGGTCTGCTGATCCAGTTTGGTGTAGTGGTTAAGTGTGTGGACTCTTACCTGGGAGAACCGGGTTTGATTCCCCACTCCTCCACTTGTACCTGCTGGCATGGCCTTGGGTCAGCCATAGCTCTGGCAGAGGTTGTCCTTGAAAGGGCAGCTGCTGTGAGAGCCCTCTCCAGCCCCACCCACCTCACAGGGTGTCTGTTGTGGGGGAGGAAGGTAAAGGAAATTGTGAGCCGCTCTGAGACTCTTTGGAGTGGAGGGCAGGATATAAATCTAATATCTTCTTCTTCTTCCTTCAGTTTCATATACGATTTGCTTTCTATTTCTGGGGACAGGGGAACAGATGGAGCAGAGGTCTATGAGGGTCTGTTAGCCGCAAAGTAGAGATGCAGCGGAATTAACCAGGTTAATCTGTTGCTGCAGAACAGTAAAAGAGTCCAGTATCACATTTAAGGAGAGAAGACTGCAGATTTACATCCCGCCCTTCTCTCTGAATGAGAGACTCAGAGTGGCTCCCAATCTCCTAGATCTTCTCCCCCCACAACAGACACCCTGTGAGGTGGGTGGGGCTGAGAGGGCTCTCACAGCAGCTGCCCTTTCAAGGACAACCTCTGCCAGAGCTATGGCTGACCCAAGGCCATTTCAGCAGCTGCAAGCGGAGGAGTGGGGAATCAAACCTGTTCTCCAGATAAGAGTCCGTTCATTTTACCACTATGGCTGACCCAAGGCCATTCCAGCAGCTGCAAGTGGAGGAGCGGGGAATCAAACCCGGTTCTCCCATATAAGAGTCCGCACACTTCGCTACTACACCAAACCGGCTAACAAATTTTATTATGGCGTACGTTTTTGACAAACACGACTCTCTTCATGAGATGCATTTGTCGAAAAGAGCTGTGTTCTCAAAAGCTTATGCTACAATTAAATTTGTTAGTCTTAAAGGTGCAACTGAACTCTCTGCTAAAGTATAGATGGAACTCTCTGCCCGAGGCAGTGATGTTCTGTCTTTTTGGTGCTGAGGGGGGCAACAGTGGGAGGGCTTCTGGCCCTGCTGGTGAACTTCCAGGTGGGACTTGGGTTTTGGCCACCATGTGACACAGAGAGTTGGACTGGACAGACCATTTGCCTGGTCCAACATGGCTCCCGTTATGTTCTTATTTCACCGCTACCCTTTCTCGCACAAATACAAGACACTGCTCCGTTTGTCTACTATGACTGGCAGCAACTCTCAAAATCAGTATTGTCTACTCTGGCAAATCAGTATTGTCTGCTCTGAATGGCAGCAGCTCTAGTGGCTCAAGGGTGCAGGTCTTTCATCTCATTTATTTATGATTTATTTATTACGTTCAACTTATATCCCGCCCTCTCCGCAAGCGGACTCAGGGCGGCTCACAACATCATGTCAATGCAGTTAAACCAATAAAACATATAAAACCATAATTTACATATTTCAATTTTTAAAACATATTTCAATTTTTAAAACCATTCTGTGGTACAGTATAGGCGGCCTTGAATTTTCGAACAGTGATCACCGGCATTCTATGTGATGTCCCGGTGGCAGCCCTCCTTCCGTCAAGCATCGGAGGCCTGCCTGAACAATTCGGTCTTACAGGCCCTGCGGAACGCAGACAGATCCCGCAGGGCGCTTATGGTTTCTGGAAGGGTATTCCAAAGTTCTGGTGCTGCCACCGAAAAAGCCCTAGATCTTGTCACACATAACCTGGCTTCTTTTGGTCCGGGGGCGGACAGTAAGTTTTTTGCCCCTGAAAGCAGTGCTCTCTGGGGAATATATGGAGAAAAGCGGTTCCATAGATAGGCAGGTCCCTGACCATAAAGGGCTTTAAAGGTCAATACCAACACCTTGAAGCGAACTCGGAACACAACAGGTAGCCAGTGCAGCTCTTTCAGCACTGGATGAATGTGCTCCCATCGCGGCAGCCTCATTAACAGCTGTGCCGCAGCATTCTGCACTAGCTGTAGTCTCCGGGTTAGCGTCAAGGGTAGCCCCATGTAGAGAGCATTACAGTGATCTATTCTTGAGGTGACCGTAGCACGGATTACCATCGCTAAATCGTTGTGCTCCAGGAAAGCACCTATCTGCTCTTGGATTCACCTTTCTTGGATGCATACCTTAAAGTGTTGAGAGGCCTGAAGTGCGTCAGTGAAGCTGACAGCTATCCTGCTGTTGCAAAGGGTCCCAGGTTCAATCCCCGGCATCTCCAGTTATCCGCTTCCATCCTGGCATCAGGTTCTGATTATTGCCGCACAAGCACCTATGGAAAGATAAAAACTAGCTTCAAGGTACAGCCTTACCACAGCGCACTGGCCTACTTTCTATCTTTTGCTTAAGCTTTGGGGCTTGGGTAATGATTACAGGATCCGGGCTATTATTTATTAGCAATAATAACTTTTGCAGTTGGCTCTCCCCCCCCCCCCTCCCCTGAGTTCTTGAGGCCCCCGACTGGGAGAGCGAAGGCCTTCTGTATTGTACAACTTGCCCTTGGTTAGGCATTTAGCAGAGCCTTTGAATGAATCCATTTTCGCGTTGTTCGACAAGAGAAAAGGCAAAAGAGAACGCAGGCATTACTGAGGAGGGAAAATGAAAGGAGAGGACGGTCAGCCGCTTCTGTTGAGAGGGAAAGCAGTTTTAATTCAGTAGAAAAGAGCAAATCTCCAATAGCACCTTAAAGACTAACACGGTTTATCCAAGGTTCATTATCATATCCCATATTAGTTGTCTTTTTTCTAAACTGAAGCCCCTCCCTCCAAATTTTTAGACTTCCCTCACTAAAAAGACATAAGAATATAAGAACATAAGAATGTATAAATGGTATATGACTCCTAAAAAGTTGGCAAAGATGAACAATAAGATGCCAGATAGATGTTGGAAGTGTAAAAAACAAGAAGGTTCTTTCTACCATATGTGGTGAACTTGTGAAAGAGCAAAGAAGTATTGGCAGATGATTCAACAAGAAATTTCTAGGATCTTGGGATATGAATTTAAGAAAGTTGCAGAGACTTTTCTGT
Source organism: Heteronotia binoei (assembly GCF_032191835.1). Taxonomy (NCBI): domain Eukaryota; kingdom Metazoa; phylum Chordata; class Lepidosauria; order Squamata; family Gekkonidae; genus Heteronotia; species Heteronotia binoei. Next base: position 8,650,226 of record NC_083232.1, read on the forward strand.
TGGGATTACAAATGGAAAAATTTCCAAAAGAAGACAGAACTATAATTTGGTACTTGCTTTCAGCTGCTAGGACATTGTATGCGCAGTTGTGGAAGCAAGAAAAAAATACCAGAGAAATGGGATTGGATTGTAAAAATTATGACATGGAGTGAAATGGACAAATTAACAAGAACTTTAAGAGACTATTACTTAGAAGACTTTAAGATGGAGTGGGAAAAGTTTAGAAGATATGTAGAAAAAGAGTGGAAAATAAAAGGACATTGGACAATTTTTGACAATGATTAAGTATTAGAAGAAAGAAGGATATAAATTTTTGTTTTTATTAGTTAAGGGTACCTTTAAATATTAGTATCTTAAGTAAAGAACACCGGCGGGGGTCAAGTAACGGGGGGAGGGGTGATTAAAAAGTAATATATGGGATAGATAAAAAGAAGTTATTAATGATACAAGAAATAGATATTGTTACCATATGTTACTAAATAAAATTGTTTTAAACAAGAACATAAGAAGATAAGAGAAGTCATGTTAGATCAGGCCAATGGCCCATCCAGTCCAACACTCTGTGTCACACAGTGGCTAAAAAACCCAGGTGCCATCAGGAGGTCCATCAGTGGGGCCAGGATACCATCTCTATCATCTGGATCAGCCTTCTCTGCATTTTACTTTGCTCTGGTAAGACCTCACCTGGAGTATTGTGTTCAGTTTTGGGCACCACAATTTAAGAAGGATATCGACAAGCTGAAATGGGTCCAGAGGAGGGCAACGAAGATGGTGAGGGGTCTGGAGACCAAGTCCTATGAGGAAAGGTTGAAGGAGCTGGGGATGTTTATCCTGGAGAGGAGGTGGCTGAGAGGTGATAGGATCACCATCTTCAAGTACTTGAAGGGCTGTCCTATAGAAGATGGTGTGGAATTGTTTTCTGTGGCCCTGGAAGGTAGGACCAGAACCAATGGGTTGAAATTAAATCAAAAGAGTTTCCGGCTCAACATTAGGAAGAACTTCCTGACTGTTAGAGCGATTCCTCAGTGGAACAAGCTTCCTTGGGAGGTGGTGGGCTCTCCTTCCTTGGGGGTTTTTCAACAGAGGCTAGATGGCCATCTGACAGCAATGAAGATCCTGTGAATTTAGGGGGAGGTGTTTGTGAGTTTCCTGCGTAGTGCAGGAGGTTGGACTAGATGACCCCTGAGGTCCCTTCCAACTCTATGATTCTATGATTAGGAAGAACTTCCTGACCGTTAGAGCGGTTCCTCAATTGAACAGGCTTCCTCGGGAGGTGGCGGGCTCTCCTTCCTTGGAGCTTTTTCAACAGAGGCTAGATGGCCATCTGACAGCAATGAAGATTCTGTGAATTTAGGGGAAGGTGCTTGTGAGTTTCCTGCATCGTGCAGGGGGTTGGACTAGATGACCCCGGGGGTCTCTTCCAACTCTATGATTCTAAGGTGCCACTGGACAAAAATTTTGAAGCAGGGCATGCGCTTCCATGAGTCGCCGCTCACTTCTTCAGTCTTAACTCAGCATTTAATTGGAGGCAAAAATTGATTTCATGGCAGCAGGTAGGATAAACGCAGGTTTGCAAACAACGGGCAGCTTTTCCATAAATCCTCTCCTTCATCTGGAGATTGTGAACGGACTAGAGATGCAATTAGCTTCCCAAGCTGGGCTTCTCCCAATTTCTGAGCAGGGGGAGAGATACGGAGTTGGCAGAAAAGTGGGTCACAAGCTTGAATAATCGGCGCCGTTGCTAAAACCCGTGTGATTTTTGCAAGGCGGGTTGAGCCAAAGCGTTGTATAACTGCCGGAGAGAAACTCAGCCGGTCGTTTTAATCGAGCGGCTTCAATCAGGAGGAAAGCATGTCAAGTTTCGCGTGCGTGTCCTCGGATCCGAGTGCTAAGAAAAGACCCCCAGAGGCAACAGAAGGCAGAAATTCATGTACCCATAAGAGTTGCTGAGAAGGAGAAATTTTGGGCAGAGCGAGGGACATATAAGGTTCCAGTTTCTTTTTTGGTTATATTATATTGCTTTAATACATAAAACTACTAAACGTTAAGCTTTTTAAACAAAAAACATATCTAGAAACGGTGTTCCCTCTAAGCTGGTGTGAGCTAGCTCAGTCTTTTAGCCTCCGGCTCACGCCTTTTGGTCTTAGCTCAGGACCCAAAGCAAACTAATGTATGCAGCAGCTCACAGCTTTAATGCCAGTAGCTCGCCGAGTAGCAGTTCTACTCACAAGACTCCACAGCTCAGAGGGAGCTCTTCCACTGGATGTCAGAAGAAGAAGAAGATATTGGATTTATATCCCGCCCTCCGCTCCGAATCTCAGAGTCTCAGAGCGGCTCACAATCTCCTATATCTTCTCCCCCCACAACAGACACCCTGTGAGGTGGGTGGGACTGAGGAGGGCTCTCATAGCAGCTGCCCTTTTAAGGACAATTCCTTAGCCTTAGCTAAGGCTAAGCCAAGGCCATTCCAGCAGCTGTAAGTGGAGGAGTGGGGAATCAAACCTGGTTCTCCCAGATAAGGGGAGGGATGGTGGCTCAGTTGTAGAGCATCTGCTTGGTAAGCAGAAGGTCCCAGGTTCAATCCCCGGCATCTCCAACTAAAAAGGGTCAAGGCAAGTAGGTGTGAAAAACCTCAGCTTGAGACCCTGGAGAGCCGCTGCCAGTCTGAGTAGACAAGACTGACTTTAGGGAGGGAGTCAGTGGTAGAGCATCTGCTTGCTAAGTAGAAGGTCCCAGGTTCAATCCCCAGAGAGCCAGTTTGGTGTAGTGGTTAAGTGAGCGGACTTTTATCTGGGAGAACTGGGTTTGATTCCCCACTCCTCCACTTGCACCTGCTAGCATGGCCTTGGGTCAGCCATAGCTCTGGCAGAGGTTGTCCTTGAAAGGGCAGCTGCTGTGAGAGCCCTCTCCAGCCCCACCCACCTCACAGGATGTCTGTTGTGGGGGAGGAAGGGAAAGGAGATTGTGAGACGCTCTGAGACTCTTCGGAGTGGAGGGCGGGATATAAATCCAATATCTTCTTCTACCTTACAGGATGTCTGTTGTGGTGGGGGGAGGAAGGGAAAGGAGATTGTGAGACGCTCTGAGACTCTTTGGAGTGGAGGGCGGGATATAAATCCAATATCTTCTTCTTCATCTCCAACTAAAAAGGGTCCAGGCAAATAGGCATGAAAAACCTCAGCTTGAGACCCTGGAGAGCCGCTGCCAGTCTGAGTAGACAAGACTGACTTTGATGGACCGAGGGTCTGATTCAACAGAAGGCAGCTTCCTGTGTTCATATAAGAGTCTGCACACTTTACCACTACACCAAACTGGCTCTCTCTTCTCTGCTCCTGTGATCCTTGGACTGGCTCTTGACTCTGACATCTTTCTCCCCGCACTTGCGAATGACCTTGGACCTGAGAGAGCTCTCCCAGCAGCTGCCCTTTCAAGGACAACTCCTTGGACCACTGGGACCATTGCTTCCTGGATAATACTTTGAACTGGACTCTTGTTAGCTTGGTAACTGGCCTTTGGTCTGAACTTGATATCTGATCCTGCAATTTGCCTTGGACTGACTCTAGATTCTGACGTCGGGGACCCCCGATCTGCAGTCCCTGGGGTAGAGGACTTTTTAATAAGCTGTCTGCTCGTTGGCAAAGGGCAACGGTTGAAGCCTTCCAAATGTAGCAGTGAGTGTTATGAATCTGGAGGGCGAAGCCCAATAAGGAATGACCCAATGTGAGCAAGCCCTCGTAAAAACAAACGCTCGAAAGCCTTAACCAAGGCCACGTCTTCGGTATCAGAGGCGGCCTAAAAATCCACTCTGACTGAAATTATTCCAGAGATGTTCATTTGTAAGCACGGCTCGCACAAATACCATTCCGGTTGTGTTCTGTGGCCACCTCAGGGGAAATCCACCAGCATTAAATCTACAATAATCATTAGGAGTCGGCCTCACCAGGAAATGGATGATTTACTTGGAAGCCACCGCGAGCTTGAGTCACAGCCAGAAACTATTCATGGAACCGCTAAGCAGCCGACGCAACGTTCTCCGCTGCAGTATTTATGGCCTTTTGATGCAGAAAGGAATAATGAAATGATGGATTTCTCAGCTCTGGTTCGCTCGCTTCCCTCCAGGAATGGGGAGTGATGATATTCCACCAGCACTCCGTGATGTGTATCTCTTCACGAGGCATTCCCCAGCCCTCGTTCTCTACATGTTTCCTTCACACAACTAAAATAGCTTTCTGTAATATAACTGAAGGAGCCTCGTGGCATAGAGTGGTAAAGCTGCAGTACTGCAATGCAGTTAAGTGTGTGGACTTATCTGGGAGAACCGGGTTTGATTCCCCACTCCTCCACTTGCACCTGCTGGAATGGCCTTGGGTCAGCCATGGTGGTTAAGTGTGCGGACTCTTATCTGGGAGAACCGGGTTTGATTCCCCACTCCTCCACTTGCAGCTGCTGGAATGGCCTTGGGTCAGCCATAGTGGTTAAGTGTGCAGACTCTTATCTGGGAGAACCGGGTTTGATTCCCCACTCCTCCACTTGCAGCTGCTGGAATGGCCTTGGGTCAGCCATGGTGGTTAAGTGTGCGGACTCTTATCTGGGAGAACCGGGTTTGATTCCCCACTCCTCCACTTGCAGCTGCTGGAATGGCCTTGGGTCAGCCATGGTGGTTAAGTGTGCGGACTCTTATCTGGGAGAACCGGGTTTGATTCCCCACTCCTCCACTTGCAGCTGCTGGAATGGCCTTGGGTCAGCCATGGTGGTTAAGCGTGCGGACTCTTATCTGGGAGAACCGGGTTTGATTCCCCACTCCTCCACTTGCAGCTGCTGGAATGGCCTTGGGTCAGCCATAGTGGTTAAGTGTGTGGACTTATCTGGGAGAACCGGGTTTGATTCCCCACTCCTCCACTTGCAGCTGCTGGAATGGCCTTGGGTCAGCCATAGTGGTTAAGTGAGCGGACTCTTATCTGGGAGAACCGGGTTTGATTCCCCACTCCTCCACTTGCAGCTGCTGGAATGGCCTTGGGTCAGCCATAGTGGTTAAGTGAGCGAACTCTTATCTGGGAAAAGCGAGTTTGATTCCCCACTCCTCCACTTGCAGCTGCTGGAATGGCCTTGGGTCAGCCATAGTGGTTAAGTGAGCGGACTCTTATCTGGGAAAAGCGAGTTTGATTCCCCACTCCTCCACTTGCACCTGCTGGAATGGCCTTGGGTCAGCCATAGCTCTGGCACAGGCTGTCCTTGAAAAGGCAGCTTCTGGGAGAGCTGTCTCAGCCCCACCCACCTCGCAGGGTGTCTGTTGTGGGGGAGGAAGGGAAAGGAGATTGTGAGCCACTCTGAGATTTGGAGTGGAGGGCAGGATATAAATCTAATCTTCTTCTACTTCTCTGCTCATGACCTGAATTCAATCCCGGCAGAAGCTGGATTCAGGTATCCGGCTCAAGGTTGACTCAACCTTCCATCCTTCCGAGGTCGGTCAAATGAGTCCCCAGCTTGCTGGGGGGAAAGTGTAGAGGACTGGGGAAGACAATGGCAAACTACCGTGTAAAAAGTCTGCTGTGAAAATGTCATGATGCGACATCACCCCAGAGTCGGAAGCGGCTGGTGCTTTCACAGGGGACTAACTTTACCTTTAATATAACTAAATAGCACTGAGAGCCAGGTTTGATTCCCCCCTCCCCCCCTCCATATGAAGTCTGCTGGGTGACCTTGGGCCAGTCGCAATTTTCTCAGAGCTCTCTTAGCTCCATCTAAGAGGAAGACTGTAAGGCGCTCTGAGACTCCTTGGGTAAAGAAAAACAGGGTATAAAAACCAACTTTTCTTATCTTCTTCTTAGGGTTGCCAAGTCCAATTCAAGAAATATCTGGGGACTTTGGGGGTGGAGCCAGGAGACATTAGGGGTGGAACCAAGATCAAAGCTGTGGCAAGCATAATTGAACTCCAAGGAGAGTTCTGGCCATCACATTTAAAGGGACAGCACACCTTTTCGATGCCTTCCTTCCGTAGGAAATAATGAAGGATAGGGGCACCTTCTTTTGGGGCTCATAGAATTGGACCCCCTGGTCCAATCCTTTTGAAACTTGGGGGGGATTTTGGGGAGAGGCACTAGATACTATACTGAAAATTTGGTGCCTCTACCCCAAAAAACAGAGACCCCCAGAGCCCCAGATACCAGCAGATCAATTCTCCATGATTTTCTATGGGAATAAATCTCCTTAGGAAATAATAGAGTTTCCAGCAGACATTTCCCTCCCCTCCCCTCCCCCCGCTTTCTGATGACCCTGAAGCGGGGGGAGGGCCTCCAAACCGGGGGATCCCCTGCCCCCACCTGGGGATTGGCAACCCTACTTCTTCTGCACAGTGATGGTGTGCATACTGGGATTTTTCCAAACAAACCATTTCCAGTTATGATTTAGGGCAGAGGTGTCAAACATGCAGTTTGGGGGCCAAATCAGGCCCCCCGGGGGGCTCCTATCAGCCCCCTGAACAACTGGTTGTCATCTGCTTCCTTCTCCCTCTCTCTTGCTTCCTTCTGCATCACAGCTTGCTTTGCAACGCTTGCTCAACTGTACAGGAGCTACAGAGCAAAGTCTCTATTTTCTCCATTGGCTGAGGCTCTTCCTTTGGAGAGGGAGGGGGGAGGGAGAGCTTGCTTTGCCCGGCTCTCTCAATTGCACAGCAGAGCTACTGAGCCAAGCCTCTCTTCCTTCTATTGGCTGAGGCTCCTCCCCCTACAGGTTCTCTGGGGAGGGCAGGAAAGAGCCGGAGCTTTCTTTGCCCAGTTCCTTGGATCCCACAGGAGAAATACAAAGAAAGCACTAATAATAATAATAATAATAAATTTATTTTTGTATCCCGCTCTCCCCCGCCAAAGACAGGCTCAGGGCGGCTAACAAGGCATGGTAAGTACCATGGTTACAATAAAATACAATCATTACTATAAATAGTTAAAATAGATTAAATTACTACATTCATAAATTAAACTAAAAATTAGATACAACAATAAACCATTATGATTTATCAATTAAGGTGCTACAATTCAGAGTATGTATAGGATGGCTAGCTGTCATATCCCGGGTTTCATCCTAAAAGCGAGCTGAAAGAGGGCGGTTTTGCAAGCCCTGCGA
>NC_083232.1:8657444-8691675 GCF_032191835.1 Heteronotia binoei
CTTATAATGACATAGAGTCCACCCCAAAGCAGCCATTCTTTCCAAGGGTACAGATTTGTGTTACCTGGAGATAAGTTGTGACTCTCCAGGCCTCACCTGGAGGTTGGCAGCCCTATCACAGACTGACCCTCGTCTCCCCCCCACCCCCCCGATAACGGATTTAAAAATAACTCCATTCATAGTACTCCCAACGTCTAGTCGCGTTTGGTCCTCAGTAATTTTTCGTTCAGCCATGTCCCTGTAATGTAGACAGCCAGTTCTATTAAAAGCTGCCATCATTAATGTTAATTTAGCATTTCCAGTTTGCAGAACTTAATATGCAAAACGGCAGCACTTAGACCGTCTGTCTGCTAATCCTTAATTCTAATGTTGTTTTTTCAAGTGCTTATCCAGTGGGGATTTTGCCCTGGCCATATGGTATGCTCCTCAGACAGAGAGGAGGGGGAGGAGGAGAAAAAGAAGAGGAGGGGGAGGAGGAGATTGGATTTATATCCCACCCTCCACTCAAGGGTTGCTTACAATCTCCTTTTCCTTCCCCTCCCCACAGACACCTTGTAAAATAGGTGGGGCTGAGAGGTCTCTTTCTGAGAACTGCCCTTGAAAGAACAGCTTTGAGAAGAAGATGATATTGGATTTATATCCCGCCCTCCACTCCGAATCACAGAGTCTCAGAGCGGCTCACAATCTCCTTTGTCTTCCTCCCCCACAACAGACACCCTGTGAGGTGGGTGGGGCTGAGAGGGCTCTCAAAGCAGCTGCCCTTTCAAGGACAACTTCTGCGAGAGCTATGGCTGACCCGAGGCCATCCCAGCAGCTGCAAGTGGAGGCGTGGGGAATCAAATCTGTTTATCCCAGAGAAGAGTCCACTCACTTAACTGCTACATCAAAATGGCTCTCGCCAGTTGAGGGAACTGTGACTGACCCAAGATGTGACTGACCCTCAGGTACATGTGGAAGAGTGAGGAATCAAACCCAGTTTCTTCCAGATTACAGTCCGCACACTTAACCACTACCCCAAACTGGCTCTCTGGAGAGAGCTTGAACCTGTGTCCTATATGAGGGGTCCCCAACATGGTGCTGAGGGCATCATGGCCCCCACTGACCCCTGTCAAGAGTTTCTAGAAAGTGGGTGGAGCTAGACGGGTCTTTTCCCCCATAAGACTTCTGATTGGGCATTGGACACTTGATTGGCTGTTCAGATTTTTTTTTAAAAAAAAAACATTGCTTTGGCAGCCGTTGCCACCACAGCACAAAGATCTGCACTATGTGACTGAAGGTAAGCTATTTTGTGGCTGGCTCCGCCTCCTGAAGCAGCCGTTGAGTGGCAGCCATTTTGTGGCTGCGTCTACCACACAGTTTCAACATTCCAAAGGCTCAAAAAGTTTAGGCGCCCCTGTCAACAGTGTGAAATAGTGGCTAAAAAGGCAAATGCAAATTTGGGCTGTATAAACAGAAGTATAGTGTCCAGGTCACGTGAAGTGATGGTATCGCTTTACTTTGCTCTGGTAAGGCCTCACCTGGAGTATTGTGTTCAGTTTTGGGCACCACATTTTAAGAAGGATATAGACAAGCTGGAAGAGGTCCAGAGGAGGGCGACAAAGATGGTGAGGGGTCTGGAGACCAAGTCCTATGAGGAAAAGTTGAAGGAGTTGGGCATATTTAGCCTGGAGAGGGGGCGGCTGAGAGGTGATAGGATCACCATCTTCAAGTACTTGAAGGGCTGTCCAGTAGAGGATGGGGTGGAATTGTTTTCTGTGACCCTAGAAGATAGGACCAGAACCAATGGGTTGAAATTAAATCAAAAGAGTTTCCAGCTCAACATTAGGAAGAACTTCCTGACAGAGCGATTCCTCAGTGGAACAGGCTTCCTCAGGAGGTGGTGGGTTCTCCTTCCTTGGAGGTTTTTCAACAGAGGCTAGATGGCCCTCTGACAGCAATGAGGATGCTGTGAATTTAGGGGGAGGTGTTTGTGAGTTTCCTGCATTATGCAGGGGTTGGACTAGATGACCCTGGAGATCCTTTCCAACTCTACGATTCTCTACAGCATTTAGCACACATTCGTTATCTAAATGTATCGCAGTCATGGTATGATAATGATATTGGATTTATATCCCGCCCTCCACTACGAAGAGTCTCAGAGCAGCTCACAATCTCCATTACCTTCCTCCCCCACAACAGACACCCTTTGAGGTGGGTGGGGCTGGAGAGGGCTCTCCCAGCAGCTGCCCTTTCAAGGACAACCTCTGCCAGAGGTATGGCTGACCCAAGGCCATTGCAGCAGGTGCAAGTGGAGGAGTGGGGAATCAAACCCGGTTCTCCCAGATAATAGAGCTCTGGCTAACCCAAGGCTATTCCAGCAGGTGCAAGTGGAGGAGTGGGGGAATCAAACCCGGTTCTCCCAGATAAGAGTCCGCGCACTTAACCACTACACCAAACTGGTACCCCCCGAGGCCTGCTCAGAGGAGGTCGGGAGAACCGTTTCCCTAAAAGCAGAGATGAAACACGTTTACCGTTCATACCATTTTATTACTTGCTTTCAACAGCAAAAGGAGGAGTCTTCCCTCCCCTGCCACCGTTTTGAAATGAAGAGGGGGGGGGGGAAAGTCTTATGAGATGAACCCATAAAAGGGTAGGAAAAGAGTCGCTCAGGTCTGCGCAGCGGCAGGTCTGTCTGAATAAATAACAAAGGTCATTCGAAACAACGCCAGCTCCGAATCCGGGAAGGCCAAGAGGGCGAAAAAGAACAGACAGCGGAACGCCTTCACTTTGAGAAAGAGTCAATGGAAAGAACACACTCAACGGGACGGTCACTCGACGCTGCTTTCAAAATGGCGGTCCTGGCTGTTCCCGGCATATGTACAAGAGAGCGGAGCAAAGTTGCTGGCGTGTCTCGCAAGGATGGTCACGGGGTAGGTGGAGCTTCATATAATTAGGTCTTCCTTTCGAAGTCTGGTGGGAAACACTCTCTCGAAAAGCACAGGGGTCTATCAAGTCTGAGAGTTCACTTCATCCAAAATGTACAAGCCTCGTCTCGTTCTCTTTCCTTGGTTTTTGGAATCGTCATAGGTACCTTCTTTGGAACGTCAGCGACAGAGCGCAAGTGGTCACAGAGCCCGTTCTGTGAGACTCAGGTCGGGTGGCCAGGTCAAATTCAAGAAATATCTGGGGACTTTGGGGGTGGAGCCAGGAGACTTTGGTGGGTGGAGCCAGGAGACTTTGGGGGTGGAGCCAGGAGATATCGGGGTGGAGCCAGAAACAAGGCGGTGACAAGCACCATTGAACTCCAAGGGAGTTCTGGCCATCATATTTAAAGGGACCACACACCTTTTAAATGCTTTCTCTCTATTAGAAATAACGAAGGACAGAGGCACCTTCTTTTGGGGGTCATAGAATTAAACCCCCCGGTCCAAGCCTTTTGAAACTTGGAGGGTATTTTGAGGAGAGGCAGAAAATGCTATGCAACAAATTTGGTGCCTCTACCTCAGAAAACAGCCACCACCCCCAGAGCCCTAGATACCCACAGATTAATTCTCCATTATACCCAAAGGGAATTGGTCTCCATAGGTAACAATGGAGTGTCCAGCAGACATTTCCCCCCACCCCTGCTTTCTGATGTCCCTAAACCAGGGGGAGGGCTTCCAAACCAGGGGATCTCCTGCCCCACCTGGGGATTGTGCAACCAACAAAGAGCAATGCGGTTAATGGAGGAAGAGAAACAGGTTAACAGCTTTGTTCTACTGCTTCAGAACAACACAGAAGAAGAAGATGATATTGGATTTATATCCCGCCCTCCACTCCAAAGAGTCTCAGAGCGGCTCACAATCTCCTTTCCCTTCCTCCCCCACAACAGACACCCTGTGAGTTGGGTGGGGCTGGAGAGGCTCTCTCAGCAGCTGCCCTTTCAAGGACAACCTCTGCCAGAGCTATGGCTGACCCAAGGCCATTCCAGCAGCTGCAAGTGGAGGAAGAAGAAGAAGATATTGGATTTATATCCCGCCCTCCACTCCAAAGAGTCTCAGAGCAGCTCACAATCTCCTTTCCCTTCCTCCCCCACAACAGACACTCTGTGACGTGGGTGGGGCTAGAGAGGCTCTCTCAGCAGCTGCCCTTTCAAGGACAACCTCTGCCAGAGCTATGGCTGACCCAAGGCCATTCCAGCAGCTGCAAGTGGAGGAGTGGGGAATCAAACCCGGTTCTCCCAGGTAAGAGTCCCTGCACTTAACCACTACACCAAACTGGCTCTCTATTAGAGCTATGGCTGATCCAAGGCCATTCCAGCAGGTGCAAGGGGAGGAGTGGGGAATCAAACCTGGTTCTCCCGGATAAGAGTCCGCGCACTTCACCACTACACCAAACTGGCTCTCCGAATGAATGGTAGGAGGAGGAGGGGGAGGAGGATACTGGATTTATACCCCACCCTTCTCTTGGAGCTTGCAATCTCCTTCCCTTCCTCTCTCCACAACAGACACAGCGTGAGGTAGGTAGTGATGAGAGAGTTCCGAGAGACCCCAAAAGTATAGATGGAACACTACGTCGAGGGCAGTGATGCTCTCCGTTCCTGGGGCTTCAGGGGCAACAGTGGGAGGGTGTCTGGACTCCTGGCCCTGCTGGTGGACCTCCTGAGGGCACCTGGATTTCAGGGCCAGACTGAACCCTCTGGAGGCCCCTAGGCAGTTGAAAACTTGGGGGGGGGGCTTGCAAATTATCAGAGAGCCTGAGCGCTCGCCCCACCGCCCATGACGCCCTCTGCAGCCTGCAGGCCCCCTTCTCCAAAGCCCCTTTGACAAAGCTGCGGGGGAGAGGCAGAGAGAGGCAAACTTGGCGACAACGCCGGCAGCAGCCTCACCAGGCAAGTCGGGCAAAGAACAGCTGCAAGCAGGGAGGGAACTGGGGGGAAGGGAGCTGACCCGGGGCCCCTAAAGGCATGGGGGCCCGTAGGTCAGTGTCTACTTGGCCTAATTGTTAATCCAGCTCTGCTAGGTTTTTGACCACTGTGTGATACAGAGTGTTGGATTGGCCTGGCCCAACCTGACTTTTCTTATGTTCTCATGATCCCAGCTCTACTCCACCAACTCTGACGAAAGTAGAAAACCAGCCGTGATATTTCCACGGCCCTCAGAACAGCGTATTGGGTGTGCCGTGGGACACAGTTAAAGCCTCTGGTAGCAAAGCAACAGAGAAGGGGAGTCGAGATAAAACCTGAAGTTTATCTAAGGGAAGGAAACCCATTTGGGTGATAAGCAGTTGATCTCTGTACCCAAAATTCCCTGCAAATCCTTCATGTTATCAGGTCACAAATCCTTCTCTTTTCATTGGCTCGTGTACAGTCGTTTCGTTGAAAGACGCGTCGGCAAAGTCTGCTCCCGTGAGTTCCCGCCATGGCGCCCGACGAGGGTCCTTGCGAAGAAAGCCAGGTTTTCTCCTTGTCTGCAACACATGTGAAGTACACAACCAGATGCCTACGGTCTGAGATCTGGGAAGGGCGTGCGAAAGAATCCATCCACGTATACATTCAGGACTGGAAGCGACTTTCCCCAGTATTTTGCCCTCGGAGCGACTAGCCGAGGAGCACGTGGTCGTGACCAAAAGAACTTTGCGTCTCGAAACCCGACGCTTTCGTGGGCTGATCAGAGTCCCCCTTCCACCCCCAGCGGTCTGCCACTCGTTCCGCCGCGTCTCAGACGAGGGACAAGTCAGCCTGGAAGCTGGGACATCGGTGCGTCTTTGGGCTGCACTTGGTCAGCATCGAGATCTGGGTGCTGAAATTGGTGCCGTTGCTTCCCAAGGAAGGGTTGTGATACTTCGTGTCGGAGCCCAGGAACCTCTCCATGTGCCACCGGCGCCACTTGCGTCTGAGTTCAGCTTGAACCTAAAAGAAAGGAGAGAAAGCCAGGATGCTAAAAATAAGCCAAAGAGGAAGAGGAAGAAGAGTAATAGAATCATAGAACAATTGAGTTGGAAGGGACCTCAAGGGTCATCTAGTCCAACCCCCTGCACAATGCAGGAAACTCACAAATACCCTCACAATGCAGAGCAACCTGTACAAACACCTCCCCCTAAATTCACAGGATCTTCATTGCTGTCAGATGGCCCTCGAGCCTCTGTTGAAAAACCTCCAAGGAAGGAGAGCCCACCACCTCCCGAGGAAGCCTGTTCCAATGAGGAACCGCTCTAACGGTAAGGAAGTTCTTCCTAATGTTGAGCCGGAAACTCTTTTGATTTAATTTCAACCCACTGGTTCTGGTCCTACCTTCTGGGGCCACAGAAAACAATTCCACACCCTCCTCTATAGGACAGCCCTTCAAGTACTTGAAGATGGTGATCATATCACCTCTCAGCCGCCTCCTCTCCAGGCTAAACATGCCCAGCTCCTTCAACCTTTCCTCATAGGGCTTGGTCTCCAGACCCCTCACCACCTTCGTTGCCCTCCTCTGGACTCGTTGCAGCTTGTCTATATCCTTCTTAAAATGTGGTGCCCAAAACTGAACACAGTACTCCAGGTGAGGTCTTACCAGAGCAGAGTAAAGCTATACCATCACTTCACATGATCTGGACACTATACTTCTGTTCATATAGCCCAAATTGCATTTGCCTTTTTAGCCACCGCATCACACTGTTGACTCATGTTCAGCGTATGATCCACTAAGACCCGTAGATCCTTTTCGCACATACTACTGCTAAGACAAGTCTCCCCCATCCTATAACCATGCATTGGATTTTTCCTACTTAAATGCAGAACTTTACATTTATCCCTGTTAAAATTCATTTTATTGGTTTTAGCCCAGTTTTCCAGCCTGTTAAGGCCATCCTATGTCCTGTTTCTGTCTTCTACTGTATTTGCAACCCCTCCCTCTGAGCATGCCAGAAAGCTGGCGTAGGAACCGCCAGTCTCAGCGCAGTTTTCCCCGCCAATCAGCTGATCGGCGGGGGGCGGCTTATAAGAGCCCCAGGAGCCCACGCTTCACTGCTTCATTGGGTGGGTGAGTGGGAGAGAGGAAGGGAGGGAAAGGGAGGTGCCTCAGAGGAGGGCGGGGGCTGCCGGAGGTGCAGGGAGATTGGGGGCCACCACAGCTGTGGCGGTGGAGAGAGTGGGGGCTGCCGGGGGCGGGGCCTCCACCCCAAAAAATTTTCAGTGGTTCCCTCCCCCCCCCCAACTAAAATTTTCTGCCTACGGGTTTGCTGGGGTCACATGCTCCCTATAGCTGGTCCTTACCATCGGTCTAGCCCCAGCGTTCTGTATTAGCTGCAGCCTCTGAACAGTCTTCAAGGGTAGCCCCTGGTACAGCGCATTGCAGTAGTCAAGTCTAGATGTAACTAGATCGAGATGTCACCAGATCCAGTCTAGATGTAACTAGAGGCATGGATCACTGAGGTTAGATTTGACTAACCCAACGGAGTAAAGATTAATTATAGAGGGCAAAATTAACAGGAAAGCCATCGGTGTAACGGTACAACTGAAAGACGTCATACCACTGCGGGGGCAGGAAAAACATTCCAAAGTCTGGGAGTGAAGACCCTTTCCTTCTCCTCGGAAGAGTTCTGCTGAACCGTTACAATCGCACCAGAGACTCAGCTCCAGTCCCCCACAAAACCCATTCTACCCTGGGGGACCGTCTCAAGAAATATCCACTTGCAAAAAACTCCTTTGATGGCAATTCGAACTGGTTATGCCTGACACAGTAAGCTGTTTTGTTTGTTTGAGATTTAATGTCTAGGAAATGTCAACGTGGCCTTTTTCTCCCGCCACACAACTGAATGTATCAGATCACGAGTTCCCTGTAGGGACAGAAATCTTCCGAATGACTAACATAAGCTGCTCTAAGCCCACAGGGTACAGCGAGATAACAGATCTATAAGCAAGCAAAAGACTCATTTTCTAATGGGCCCGGAGGGCAAGATTACATCCGATGGGTTTGCATTACGGAAGGCTAGATATGGACAGAAACTTCCTAACAAAGAGAGTAATTTGAGAATGAAACCGATTGTGATCGTTTCTGTGTGAGTGGGCACTCTCCAAGAAGCGTGGTGTAGGGGTTGGAGTGTCTGATCTGGGAGAGCCAGGTTCGAATCTGTACTCTGCCACGGAAGCGAGCGGGGTGGTTTCGGGCCAATTGAACAGTCTAGCACAGGGATGGCCAAACTTGCTTAACGCAAGAACCACATTGGATAAATGTCAGATGTCTGAGAGCCGCAAGACACGAATGTCAGATGATTGAGAGAAGGAAGGAGGGCAAACGGGTGCAGGGAGGGCGAGGTGGAAAGAAAGCAACTTCAACTTGAAGTGCATTCTCCAAGCCACTGGCTGGTTTGGCTTGGAGAAGTGATTTAAAGAGACAAACTGCCTTCTCCAATCCAGCTGACGGGGCAGTGGGGGCTTCAAGAGCCACGCAGCATGTGGCTCCCGAGTCACAGTTTGGCCACCAGCGCTCTAGCCATTTGGCAGAGCGTTTGTGGGTGAAAACGGCACCCAGACCTCCATGTGGAAGCCAGCTTCATTGCTAAGGGTTAACTTGGGTCTCTGGAGCTGTACCATCTCCCTCTCCCTTCATCCAATCCGAAAGACGCTCCTATTGAGGGTCTGGCGAGATGCAAATTTAATTAACGGCAATCAGAGAATCCACTGACAAATCAGCAGAAAGGCAGAGGATTAATCAACGAATCATTTAATGAGATGGCAGTCTTTGCTCCGCGGCCTCAGCAAATTAGCCTCTTGATCTTACCTCTCCGTTGAGGAAGCAATACAGCACGGCCACCACAAAGCCCTGGAAAGGAAGAGAAACAGAGACAGGGAATGAACCGTGGGGTTTTTATTTCACCGCCTTTGTTCTCTTGTGATGGGCAGCTGCCACAGAAAGAGTGGAGGGTGTTCTAGATCAGGGGTCCTTAATCTTTTTAAGCCTGTGGGCAGCTTTAGAATTCTGCCACAGGGTGGTTGTGCATAGCCACAAAATGGCTGCCGTGGAAGACGGAGCCAACAGCAAAATGGCTGCCAAGGGAAGGAGAGCCAGCACAAAATGGCTGCTGTGGAAGGCAGAGCCAGCAGCAAAATGGCTGTCACAGGAAGGCGAAACAGCACAAAATGGCTGCTGTGGAAGGCAGAGCCAGCAGCAAAATGGCTGTCACGGGAAGGCGAGACAGCACAAAATGGCTGCTGTGGAAGGCAGAACCAGCAGCAAAATGGCTGTCATGGGAAGGAGAGACAGCACAAAATGGCTGCTGTGGAAGGTGAAGCAAACAGCAAAATGGCTGTCATGGGAAGGAGAGTCGGCACAAAATGGCTGCTGTGGAAGGTGAAGCAAGTAGGCTTCCCAACTCTCCCGCCCTGGCGGGGGACCCCAGGAATTCCACCCTCTTCCCCCGCTCCCCCAAAAAAATGGAAGCGGGGGGAGGGGTGGAAACGGCGCCGAGGAGCATGGCGAGCCGCCGCATCCTGGAGCGGGCGAGGCTGCCGCCCCCTCCCCACCCACCACCAGGCTGAGCCCATCTCAGAGGAGCAGCCAAGAGGAGGCAGCAGCGCAGGCAAAACCAGAGAAGGGCAGGGCGGAGGCAGGCCAGGAGCATGGCGAGCCGCGAATCCGGGCCCTTCTAGGACCCGGACTCGCGGCTCGCCACGCCCCCAGCCCGCCTTCACCCCCCCTCTGATTCTACCCCCGGCAGCTGCTCCTTCGAGATGGGCTGTGCCGCCTCTTCTCCGCTCGCCGTGGCTGCTTCTCCGAGATGGGCTCAGCCACGGCGAGTGGAGAAGAGGCGGTAGCCGGGCAGCAGCATCGCTCCCCGGCGCCGTTTCCCCCCCTCCCCCTAGCTCCACCCCAGTGTCCCCTAGCTCCACCCCAGTGTCTCCTGGCTCCACCCCCAAAGTATCCTGGCTCCATCCCCAAAGTCCCCAGATATTTCTGGGATTGGACTTGGCAACCCTAGAAGCAAGCAGCAAAATGGCTGTCATGGGAAGAAGAGCCAACACAAAATGGCTGCTGTGGGCACGCACAGAAAAAGGGCAAGCGCTGAGATAAGAGAAGTAATTACACTGAGAAAGAAGACAGAATGAACCCGGCACTGTAAAGGCAGCCGCCACTGAAATAACAACATTTTAATTTGCACAGAGCCAATCAGGTCTCCAATGGCCAATGAGAAGCCCTGTTGGGCAGGGGCTTCACTTGGCTCCTCCCACTTTCTAAAAACACTTGGAAAAATATTGGCGGGCACCATTGCACACTGGGGACCCCAGGGCTTTTTTTTAATAGCAGGAACTCCTTTGCCTATTAGGCCACACACCTCTGACATAGCCAATCCTCCTGGAGCTTACAGCAGGCCCTGTAAGAAGAGCCCTGTCAGCTCTTGGAGGATTGGCTCCATCAAGGGGTGTGTGGCCTAATATGCAAAGCAGCTCCTGCTACCAAAAAAGAAGAAGCCCTGGTGACCCCAGTTTAAGGTCATGTAGGGAAACCAGAAGGTTCAACAGCCCTCCCGCATGAATCAAGTACGGCACCTTAGAATCCGCTCAGAATCTCCCGCAACACCTTGGGGTTTCTCAGCAGATGACTTGATGTGAGATTGGTTCCTTGGCGACTGATCTATATGGCCTAGGACCTGCCTACCTTAGGGACCGTCTCTTCCCATACGCTCCCCAGAGAGTGCTGCAATCCGGCTCTCGAAATCTGCTTGTAATCCCCGGGCCAAAGGAGGCCCGGCTGAAGTCAAGTAGGGACAGGGCCTTCTCAATCATAGCCCCTTGCTGGTGGAACCAGCTACGGGAAGAGGTCAGGGCCCTGCGGGACTTTGGACAGTTTCGCAGGGCCCGTAAGACAGTCCTCTTCCGGTTGGCTTATAACTGACCGGCATTGAAATATTCTGAAGGAAGACAATAACTGACTTTGATTGATACGTTTTTTTTTTTATAGCAGGAACTCCTTTGCCTATTAGGCCACACACCTCTGACATAGCCAATCCTCCTGGAGCTTACAGCAGGCCCTGTAAGAAGAGCCCTGTAAGGAATTCTAGCAGGACCTCCTTTGCCTATTAGGCCACACCCCCCTGATGTAGCCACTCCTCCTGGAGCTTCCAGTAGGCCCTGTACGAAGAGCCCTGTAAGGAATTCTAGCAGGACCTCCTTTGCATATTAGGCCACGCACCCCTGATGTAGCCAATCCTCCTGGAGCTTAAAGCAGGCCCTGTAAGAAGAGCCCTGTCAGCTCTTGGAGGATTGGCTCCATCAAGGGGCATACTGACATTGATTGATACGTTGATATACTGGTTGTTTTCAATGCTGTAAATTATTATTGCATTTTAATTTTTAAACCTTATTGTTAGAACTATTATGCTGTGAGCCGCCCTGAGCCCGCCTCGGTGGGGTAGGGCGGGATAGAAATGAAATGAAATGAAAGGCTACAACCACTTTTTGCATCGGAAACGGCAGACGGGGAAAAAAATCCCCCCCAACGACAGCAGGATCTGGACGCCGCTGCAATGGGAACCGGAGAGATAATCCACAAAGCAGAATGTAATTCCAGTGAGAGGAGGAGGAGGAGAGGATGATATTGGATTGATAGTCATGTTTATCTCTGTGGCGCAGAGTGGTAAAGCAGCAGTACTGCAGTACTGTGGTCTGAACTCTCTGCTCACAACCTGAGTTTGATTCCGGCGGAAGCTGGATTCAGGTAGCCGGCCCAAGGTTGACTCAGCCTTCCATCCTTCCGAGGTTGGTCAAAGGAGTACCCAGCTTGCTGGGGGGAAAGTGTAGATGACTGGGGAAGGCAATGGCAAAACCACCCCGTAAAAAGTCTGCCGTGAAAACGTTGTGAAAGCGTCACCCCAGAGTCGGAAACGACTGGTGCTTGCACAGGGGACCTTTCCTTCCTTTCCTTTTCCTCCACTCAGAGTCTCAGAGCGGCTCACAATCTCCTTTACCTTCCTCCCCCACAACAGATACTCTGTGAGGCGTGTGGGGCTGGAGAGGGCTCTCACAGCAGCTGCCCTTTCAAGGACAACCTCTGCCAGAGCTAGGGGGGAGGTGTTTGTGAGTTTCCTGCATTGTGCAGCGGGTTGGACTAGATGACTCCCAGAAGCTGCCCTTTCAAGGACAACTCCTGCGAGAGCTAAGGCTAACCCAAGGCCATTCCAGCGGCTGCAAGTGGAGGAGCAGGGAATCAAACCCGGTTGTCCCAGATAAGAGTCCGCGCACTTCACCGCTACCCCAAACTGGCTCAAACTGAGGAACTATGGGAGTGCCGTGTGTGTCTGTGTGGGGTAGGAGGTGCCTGACTTACCTGGAAAGAACCCAGGACGAGTTCAAAGACCAGCTTGACTTCCCGTATCTCCTTCTTGACGTCGTCGGGGAAGAAGGCAAAGATGGTGTAATGGATGCCAAAGAGAGGGATCAGGAGGAGGGTGGATTTGGCCAGTCTCCTGTGACGAACAACCAGAAATACAGAGGATGGTTAAAACAGATCGGCAAGAATGCAAAAGACAGTGGGGAGGTACAGTGGCTCAGTGGTAGAGCATCTGCTTGGTAAGCAGAAGGTCCCAGGTTCAATCCCCGGCATCTCCAACTAAAAAGGGTCCAGGCAAGTAGGTGTGAAAAACCTCAGCTTGAGACGCTGGAGAGCCGCTGCCAGTCTGAGTAGACAATACTGACTTTGATGGACCCAGGGTCTGATTCAGTAGAAGGCAGCTTTCTATGTTCATAGGAAGGAAGGAAGGAAGGAAGGAAGGAAGGAAGGAAGGAAGGAAGGAAGGAAGGAAGGAAGAGGGGAGGGATGGTGGCTCAGTGGTAAAGCATCTGCTTGGTAAGCGGAAGGTCCCAGGTTCAATCCCCGGCATCTCCAACTAAAAAGGGTCCAGGCAAATAGGCGTGAAAAACCTCAGCTTGAGACCCTGGAGAGCCATGAATGGGGCTGTGGCTCAGTGGTAGAGCATCGGCTTGGGAAGCAGAAGGTCCCAGGTTCAATCCCCGGCATCTCCAACTAAAAAGGGTCCAAGCAAAGAGGCGTGAAAAACCTCCGCTTGAGACCCTGGAGAGCCGCTGCCAGTCTGAGTAGACAATACTGACTTTGATGGACCAGGGGTCTGATTCAGTAGAAGGCAGCTTCATATGTCCATATGACAGCCTGCAGGAAGACTGGCCGTAGAACAGAAGCAGTATGAGAGAACAACTTCTTCAGCTGTACGTTGGACTGCAGGGATCACATGTTTGAATGAATCTCCCTACGCTTAGAAAATCAGCATGTCAAGGCCCTGTTCGAGCTGATCTGCTAATTTTCTACATGCAGGGCGTTGCTCTTCCCTCCTCATGGATGATTATTCAGATGGAATGGCCCACCCACACAGTCTGAATGCCCAGAGAAAAGACACCATCGGAGGCTTCTGTACATGTCCACCAGCAGTCACTATCTCCAAAGGGCAGGTACAGGCAAAAAGTCTATTATAATAACCCAACCATGTCGCAATTCTTAAAATGATTTGCAGGTACTTTTCAATGGAGTTAATCTTCACAATCACCTGAGAGTCATCAAATGCCCAGTGTATGAAGTAGGGGTGGCCATACTGTGGATTAGGAGCCACGTGTGGTTTTTGTTACACATATTGTGTGGCTCTTGCAGCCCCCCGCTGGCCTGTCAGCCAGTTTGGAGAAGGCATCACTCTCTTTAAATCACTTTGCCAAGCCAAGCCAGCTGGCAGTTTGGAGAATGTACTGCAAGTTAAAGTTGATTTTTCCCACTTCCCATCCCCCCATCTCCCATCTATTTTCCTTCCTTCCTTCCTTCCTTCCTTCCTTCCTTCCTTCCTTCCTTCCTTCCTTCCTTCCTTCCTTCCTTCCTTCCTGCTCTCAAACATCTGTTGTTTATTCTATGTGGGCATATGAGGCCCCACACCCCTGATGTAGCCAGTTCTCCAAGAGTTTACAGTAGGCCTTGAAAGAAGAACCTCTTAAGCTCTTGGAGGACCGGCTACATCGGAGGGGTGTAGCCTAATAAGCAAAGGAGTTCCTGCTACAATAAGAACATAAGAGAAGCCCTGTTGGATCAGGCCAATGGCCCATCCAGTCCAACACTCTGTGTCACATAAGAACATAAGAAAAGCCATGTTGGATCAGGCCAGTGGCCCACCCAGTCCAACACTCTGTGTCACATAAGAGAAGCCATGTTGGATCAGGCCTATGGCCCATGCAGTCCAACACACTGTGTCACATAAGAACATAAGAGACGCCATGTTGGATCAGGCCAATGGTCCATGCAGTCCAACACTCTGTATCACATAAGAGAAGCCATGATGGATCAGGCCAATGGCCCATGCAGTCCAACACTCTGTGTCACACAGTGGCCAAAAAAAAGGAGGTTCACAAGTGGGGTTAGAAGCCCTTCCACTTTGCCCCCCCCCCCCCCCCAAGCACCAAGAATACAGAGCATCACTGCCCTAGACAGTTCCAATAATCTCTCGGCTTGGCTTCGCGAACGAAGATTTAAGAAGGGTGCAATAGTCCACGTCTGCTGCAGGCTCGCTGGTGGCTGACAAGACCAATGTGGGACAGGCAGGTCCGGCCACAGCGGCTGCAGGGAAAAGTCTGATTTAGGGTTGGTGCTGTAGCAGTGCGATTCTTCCTCAATCTCCTTTTGTCCTCAAGACCAGCTATGCGTGCGTTCTCAAAGGAAGAGACAGCCTGGTGGATGGTGTGCCTCCATGCTTTGCGATCTGAGGCTAGGTCAGACCACTGGTGATGGTTGATGCGACAGGTGCCAAGGGATTTCTTCAAGGAGTCCTTGTACCTCTTCTTTAGTGCCCCTCTATTTCGATGGCTGGTGGAGAGTTCGCCATACAGGGCAATCTTGGGAAGGCGGTGGTTTTCCATCCTAGAAATATGCCCTGCCCAGCGCAGCTGCGTCTTCAGCAGCAGTGCCTCGATGCTGGTAACCTCCGCCCGCTTGAGGACTTCAGTGTTGGTCACAAAGTCACTCCAGTGGATGTTGAGGATGGTGCGAAGGCAGTGCTGATGAAAGCGCTCAAGGAGTCGCAGGTGATGGCGGTATAAAACCCACGATTCGGAGCCGTAGATGAGGGTTGTCATCACAACCGCTTTGTAAACATTGATCTTTGTGCCTTTTTTCAGATGCTTGTTGCTCCACACTCTTTTGTGCAGTCGGCCAAATGCACGGTTTGCCTTTGCCAGCCTGTTGTCAATCTCCTTGTCGATCTTGGCATCTGAGGAGATGATGCACCCCAGGTAGCTGAACTGCTGGACTGTCTTCAGAACTGATTCACCCACAGTGATGCAGGGAGGGTGATAATCTTCCTGGGGTGCAGGCTGGTGGAGAACTTCTGTCTTCTTCAGACTAACTTCTAGGCTGAATAGTTTGGCAGCCTCTGCAAAGCAGGACGTCATATGCTGCAGAGCTGATACCGAGTGGGAGACGAGTGCAGCATCATCAGCAAACAGTAGCTCTCGGATGAGTTTTTCCATTGTCTTGGAGTGGGCCTTTAGTCGCCTCAGGTTGAACAGGCTGCCATCGGTGCGAAAGCGGATGTAGACACCATCATCATCATCTAGATCTACTGCGGCTCTTTGAAGCATCATGCTAAAGAGAGTTGGCGCGAGAACGCAGCCTTGCTTTACACCTGTGCCTATTGGAAAGGGCTCCGAGAGGTCGTTGCAGTGTCTGACTTGGCCTCGCTGGTCTTCGTGTAGCTGGTCTTCGTGTAGCTGGATGATCATGCTGAGGAACCTTGGGGGACATCCTAAACGTTCCAAGATTTGCCACAGGCCTTTCCTGCTAACGGTATTGAAGGCTTTGGTAAGGTCGACAAAAGTCACATACAGAGCCTTGTTCTGTTCCCTGCATTTCTCTTGGAGCTGCCTGAAAACAAATACCATGTCGGTGGTGCTCCTGTTAGCTCTGAAGCCGCACTGGTTCTCTGGGAGGAGTTCTTCTGCAATGGTGGGCACCAGTCTGTTCAAGAGTATTCTGGCAAGGATTTTGCCTGCGATGGAGAGCAGGGTTATCCCCCGGTAGTTGGAGCAGTCTGACTTTTCCCCTTTGTTCTTGTATAGGGTGATGATGATTGCATCGCGAAAGTCCTGTGGTAATTTGCCTTGTTCCCAGCAGGTGACAAGTACTTCGTGAAGTGAGCTATGTAGTACTGTGCCCCCATGCTTCCAGATCTCTGGTGGAATTCCATCAACTCCCGCTGCCTTGCCACTTTTCAGTTGCTTGATGGCTTTAACAGTCTCTTCTAGGGTGGGGATCTCATCCAACTCTGTTTTCACTGGTTGAAGTGGAGTGAGGTGGATTGCTGAATCTTGAACTACACGGTTGGCACTGAAGAGAACCTGAAAATACTCCGACCACCGGTTCAGTATGGATGCCTTGTCTGTGAGGAGCACTTGGCCGTCTGCACTATGCAAGGGACTCTGAACCTGATATGATGGACCATATACTGCCTTCAGGGCTTCGTAGAACCCTCTTAAATCACCAGTGTCTGCACACAGCTGGGTTCTCTCTGCAAGCTTGGTCCACCAATCGTTCTGAATGTCTCGAAGCTTGCGCTGGAGGTTGCTACATGCAGCGCGAAAGGTTGCTTTTTTCCCAGGGCAGGAGGGCTGAGCAAGATGTGCTTGGTAGGCAGATCTCTTTTTCGCCAGTAAACGTTGGATCTCTTGATTGTTCTCATCAAACCAGTCCTTGTTCTTCCTTGTGGAGAACCCGAGGACTTCTTCAGAGATCTGCAGGATGGTAGTTTTTAGGTGTTCCCAGAGTGCTTCTGGAGAAGGGTCTGTGGGGCAACTGGGGTCCTCAATTCTTGACTGGAGTTTTGCCTGGAAGACAGCTTTAACTTCGGCTGACTGGAGACTGCCAACCTGAAACTTCCTCCGAGGGATACCTCCTCTCCTGGGTGTGGGTTTAAAGTGAAGACGGAGATTGCAGCGTACAAGACGATGATCCGTATGACATTCTGCACTGGGCATTACTCGGGTGTGTAAGACATCTCGAAGGTCTCTCTGGCGCACCAGAATGTAGTCGATAAGGTGCCAGTGCTTGGACCGTGGGTGCATCCAGGTTGTCTTCAGACTGTTCTTCTGCTGGAAGATAGTGTTGGTGATGGTGAGCTGGTGCTCTATGCAGAATTCTAGCAGGAGGCGCCCGTTGTCATTGCAGTTGCCAATGCCGTGTTTGCCAAGTACTCCTTTCCAGGCTTCCGAGTCTTTACCTACTCTGGCATTGAAGTCGCCAAGGATGATCACCTTGTCCTCTGTAGGGGTCTTCCGTACGAGGTTGCGTAGATCAGCATAGAACTTGTTCTTTTCTGCAGGATCTGCTTGAAGGGTTGGGGCATACACACTGAAGAGTGTTGCATGCTGCTTGTTTTGAAGTGGGAGGCGCATGGACATGATGCGATCTGAGTGACCTGTTGGCAGGTTTTCGAGTTTGGAGGCAATGGAGTTCCTGACCTTGAAGCCAACGCCAGAAAGGCGGCTCTCAGCCTTTGACTTACCTGACCAGTAGAGGGTATAGCCAGCACCGTGATCTTGAAGACTACCTTCCTCAGGGAAACGGACCTCACTGAGAGCTGCTATGTCGATATTCAGCCTGAGAAGTTCATGGGCAACTAGAGCAGAGCGTCTTTCAGGGCGACCAATAATATGCTGTGGCTAACAGCCACTAATGGACCTCTGCTCCATATATTTATCCAAACCCCTCTTGAAGCTGGCTATGCGTGTAGCCGCCACCACGTCCTGTGGCAGTGAATTCCACACGTTAATCACCTTTTGGGTGAAGAAGTACTAAAAGCCCATCACTTACTGACTTTCCTTTACATCATTTTTATGCTGGTGACATGCCTTTTTTATACCATTTATGTCATACAGTATTTATATGCAAAGATATAATTGCAAAATGCATTCCGTTTGGCAGGAAAAATTTGGCGGGAGGGAAGGGAAACTGATGCCAAGATAAAGACTCTTGGGTTAAGTTTCCCACAAGCGAGGAACGAAATCAAAATCCCGCTATTCAGGTGGAACTACCTCGCTTTCCAAATGAAGTTCCATCTGAATAGAGGGATTTTGATTTCGTTCCTCCAATTCTAACAGTTGTGTGCGCATTCCAGCTGCAACCAGCACTGCTCATTAACATACGAGCTGCCGGATTTGTGCATTAATGTGCATCAATTGCTTTCTCTGGGGGAAAAGAAAATGTTCCATGTGCATAAGCGAGGCCGACATTCTGCGAACTTTCCCTGGGCGCCTGAGTACTAAAAGGAGGCCAAGTGGAAAAGGGAGTGGATAGAAAACGACAGTTTCTCACAGCACTACTTGGAAACGTCTCATTGATTTCACCGGGAGACATAAGCGCATGCTTAACTCGCCACAACCGAGTGGACCGTAAAGTGTTTGAACTGCATTGGATCGCTCTCCGAAGGCCTTTTGGAGAAACGAGAGTGAAAGCGGATGGGGCCGTTTCTAAATTTAAAGCAGCTGAAACACTCCAAATTCAGAGCGTCAGAAGTGGAAGCGCCGGCGCACCTGGTAATCTGGTTTCAGACTCAATATGGGACTGGCAAAGGATGGCGATATAATCTGCGAAGCCGTCGGCTACTGATTTCTTCAACAGACGACGAAGCCCAAGAGATAAACAGAGAGAGAAAGAGATCGGCTGTCTGATCGCCAAGGTGCTGGCATTGAAGCAAACCCTGAGGCTGGCAGGATGAACGACAATTTAAAGTCATTCGAAACGAAAGGGATGGGGGAGATTTTCGACCCGCACTCAGCGGTTTCGCTCTTCTGAACCCAGCCTTCTTTGAGTGCCTCCTTCCAAATGGGGAAAAATCAACAACTACCCATAAGAACATAAGAGAAGCTATGTTGGATCAGGCCAGTGGCCCATCCAGTCCAACACTCTGTGTCGCATAAGAGAAGCCATGTTGGATCAGGCCAGTGGCCCCTCCAGTCCAACACTCTGTGTCACATAAGAGAAGCCATGTTGGATCAGGCCAGTGGCCCCTCCAGTCCAACACTCTGTGTCACATAAGAGAAGCCATGTTGGATCAGGCCAGTGGCCCCTCCAGTCCAACACTCTGTGTCACATAAGAAGCCATGTTGGATCAGGCCAGTGGCCCCTCCAGTCCAACACTCTGTGTCACATAAGAGAAGCCATGTTGGATCAGGCCAGTGGCCCCTCCAGTCCGACACTATGTGTCACATAAGAGAAGCCATGTTGGATCAGGCCAGTGGCCCCTCCAGTCCAACACTCTGTGTCACATAAGAGAAGCCATGTTGGATCAGGCCAGTGGCCCCTCCAGTCCAATACTCTGTGTCGCATAAGAACATAAGAGTAGCCATGTTGGATCAGGCCAGTGGCCCCTCCAGTCTAACACTCTGTCACATAAGAACATAAGAGAAGCCCTGTTGGATCAGGTCAATGGCCCCTCCAGTCCAACACTCTGTGTTGCATAAGAATATAAGAGAAGCCATGTTGGATCAGGCCAATGGCCCATCCAGTCCAACACTCTGTGTCACATAAGAACATAAGAGAGGCCATGTTGGATCAGGCCAATGGCCCATCCAGTCCAACACTCTGTGCCACATAAGAACATAAGAGAAGCCCTGTTGGATCAGGCCAATGGCCCATCCAGTCCAACACTCTGTGCCACATAAGAACATAAGAGAAGCCCTGTTGGATCAGGCCAATGGCCCATCCAGTCCAACACTCTGTGCCACATAAGAACATAAGAGAGGCCATGTTGGATCAGGCCTATGGCCCATCCAGTCCAACACTCTGTGTCACATAAGAACATAAGAGAAGCCCTGTTTGTTCAGGCCAATGGCCCCTCCAGTCCAACACTCTGTGTCACATAAGATAAGCCATGTTGGATCAGGCCAGTGGCCCCTCCAGTCCAATACTCTGTGTCGCATAAGAACATAAGAGTAGCCCTGTTGGATCAGGCCAATGGCCCATCCAGTCCAACATTCTGTATCACATAAGAACATAAGAGAAGCCCTGTTGGATCAGGCCAGTGGCCCCTCCAGTCTAACACTCTGTCACATAAGAACATAAGAGAAGCCCTGTTGGATCAGGCCAATGGCCCATCCAGTCCAACATTCTGTATCACATAAGAACATAAGAGAAGCCATGTTGGATCAGGCCAGTGGCCCCTCCAGTCTAACACTCTGTCACATAAGAACATAAGAGAAGCCCTGTTGGATCAGGTCAATGGCCCCTCCAGTCCAACACTCTGTGTTGCATAAGAATATAAGAGAAGCCATGTTGGATCAGGCCAATGGCCCATCCAGTCCAACACTCTGTGTCACATAAGAACATAAGAGAGGCCATGTTGGATCAGGCCAATGGCCCATCCAGTCCAACACTCTGTGTCACATAAGAACATAAGAGAAGCCCTGTTTGTTCAGGCCAATGGCCCATGCAGTCCAACACTCTGTGTCACATAAGAACATAAGAGAAGCCATGTTGGATCAGGCCCATCCAGTCCAACACTCTGTGCCACATAAGAACATAAGAGAAGCCCTGTTGGATCAGGCCAATGGCCCATCCAGTCCAACACTCTGTGTCACATAAGAACATAAGAGAAGCCATGTTGGATCAGGCCAATGGCCCATCCAGTCCAACACTCTGTGTCACATAAGAACATAAGAGAAGCCACGTTGGATCAGGCCAATGGCCCATCCAGTCCAACACTCTGTGTCACATAAGAACCTAGGAGAAGCCACGTTGGATCAGGCCAATGGCCCATCCAGTCCAACACTCGGTGCCACATAAGAACATAAGAGAAGCCATGTTGGATCAGGCCAATGGCCCATCCAGTCCAACACTCTGTGTCACATAAGAACATAAGAGAGGCCATGTTGGATCAGGCCAATGGCCCATTCAGTCCAACACTCTGTGTTGCATATGAATATAAGAGAAGACATGTTGGATCAGGCCAATGGCCCATCCAGTCCAACACTCTGTGTCACATAAGAACATAAGAGAGGCCATGTTGGATCAGGCCAATGGCCCATTCAGTCCAACACTCTGTGTTGCATAAGAATATAAGAGAAGACATGTTGGATCAGGCCAATGGCCCATCCAGTCCAACACTCTGTGTCACATAAGAACCTAAGAGAAGCCATGTTAGATCAAGCCAATGGCCCATCCAGTCCAACACTGTCATGTAAGAACATACGAGAAGCCATGTTGGATCAGGCCGATGGTCCATCTAGTCCAACAGTCTGTGTCACATAAGAACCTAAGAGAAGCCATGTTAGATCAGGCCAATGGCCCATCCAGTCCAACACTCTGTGTCACCCCTGTCTTCCTTATTAGTAAATTAGTAAAAGATGTCCCCAGTCCTATTCCTGTTGTCCCAGCAAATCTAAGCTTTGGAAATATGCCGTTGCCAAAGTGAAGTCTTTCCCCACCCTGAGCTGCTGTCCGTTTTGCTGAATCATTCATTATTCCATAGGATAATTAAAGTCGCTGCCTCATCTTCCACCAGCCTCAATTTCCTTGTAAATTTACACAGAAGCAGCATCAGGGTCGATAGCTAATGAATAGATAATGTTGCCTCCGGCCAGACAGGCAGATTCCTCCTAATGAGGTCAGAACTCCAAGAAAGCAGCATTCAACTTCATCATTTCACGGTCCCGACTGGGGACATCTTTTAATATGCTGATTTAATCAGAAGTCCCGAACGAGGGACCTCTTGAGCCAGACGCAACGGCCAGCGAGCGCACGACAGCCCGTACAACGCTTCCGCAACAGCTGCTGGCAGAGCAAGAGATACGGTCTTCACTCAGTCACAAAGCTCCCAGGTGATGTGAGGTCAAGTCCCCCACTCTCTCAGTCCAGCCCACTTCACGGGGTTGTCGTGAGGATGGAAGAACCATTCAATCCGCCTCAAGCTCCTTGGAGCAAAGACAGGATATCATTCTTGATCGCAGATACAGCCAAAAGAAAGCATGTGTAAGTCATAAGAACATAAGAGAAGCCCTGTTGGGTCAGGCCAGTGGCCCATCCAGTCCAACACTCTGTGTCACATAAGAACACAAGAGAAGCCCTGTTGGATCAGGCCAATGGCCCATCCAGTCCAACACTCTGTGTCACATAAGAACATAAGAGAAGCCATGTTGGATCAGGCCAGTGGCCCATCCAGTCCAACACTCTGTGTCATACAGTGGCCAAAAACCAGGAGCCATTAGGAGGTCCACCAGTGGGGCAGGACACTAGAAGGCCTCCCACTGTGCCCCCTCAGCACCAAGAGTAGAGAGCATCACTGCCCCCGACATAAGAACATAAGAGAAGCCATGTTGGATCAGGCCGGTGGCTCATCCAGCCCAACACTCTGTGTCACACAGTGGCTAGAAAAGAAAGGAGGTTCATAAGTGGGGCTAGAATACAGAGCATCACTTGCCCCAGACATGGGATGGTGGCTCAGTGGTAGAGCATCTGCTTGGGAAGCAGAAGGTCCCAGCATCTCCAACTAAAAAAGGGTCCAGGCAAGTAGGTGTGAAAAACCTCAGCTGAGACCCTGGAGAGCCACTGCCAGTCTGAGTAGACAATACTGACTTTGATGGACCAAGAGTCTGATTCAGTATAAGGCAGCTTCATATGTTCTTCATATGTTCACATAAGAGAAGCCATGTTGGATCAGGCCAATGGCCCATCCAGTCCAACACTCTGTGTCACACAGTGGCCAAAAAACCCAAGTGCTATCAGGAGGTCCACCAGTGAGGCCAGAACACTAGAAGTTCTCACACTGTTGCCCCTCTTAAGCACTAAGAATACAGAGCATCACTGTCCCAGACAGAGAGGTCCAACAACATGCTGTGGATAAGAGCCACTGATGGACTTCTGCTCCAAATGTTTATCCAATCCCCTCTTGAAGCTGTCTATGCTTGCAGCCACCACCACCTTCCGTGGCAGTGAATTCCATGTGTTAATCACCCTTTGATGATTAACACAATTCCAAAGGTTTTCATTGGGAGATTAGAGGTGTAGGGTCCGAGCACTGAAAGGGACCTCATATTTTTACCCCTGAATCAAAGCAGGAAATTCGGAGTCAGTACATTCCCAACTGTTGGCTGTCTAGCTTCTGCTTGCAACCCAGAGAGGGAAGAGTCCACCACCCAACTAGATTAACTGATTCCATCTTCAAATAGCTCAACTCTTAGGAACTGAAATCTAGCCTCCAGTTTGATTGTGCAAGTATGAAGCTGCCTTATGAGGAATCTAACCAATAGTCTATCAAAGTCGGTATTGCCTACTCAGGCTGGCAGCAGATCCCCAGGGCCTCAGCAGAGGCCTTTCCCGTCACCTCCTGCCTGGTCTTTTCAACTGGAGCTGTTGAGGATTGAATCTGGGACCTTCTGCATGCCAAGCAGAGGTTCTTCTCCTGAGCCATGGCTCCTCCTCCTGGCTCTTCAGGGTTGAGGTATTCCCCATCACCTCCTGCCTGGTCCTTTTTAACTGGAGATGCTGGGGACTAAACCTGGGACCTTCTGCATGCCAAGCAGAGGTTCTTCCCCTGAGCCATGGCTCCTCTTCCTGGCTCTCCAGGGTCTCAGGCTGAGGTCTTTCCCATCACCTCCTGCCTGGTCCTTTTTAACTGGAGATGCTGAGGATTGAAGCTGGGACCTTCTGCATGCCAAGCAGAGGTTCTTCCCCTGAGCCATGGCTCCTCCTCCTGGCTCTCCCGGGTCTCAGGCTGAGGTCTTTCCCATCACCTCCTGCCTGGTCCTTTTCACTGGAGATACCAGGGATTGAAGCTGGGACCTTCTGCATGCCAGGCAGAGGTTCTTCCCCTGAGCCATGGCTCCTCCTCCTGGCTCTCCCGGGTCTCAGGCTGGGGTCTTTCCCATCACCTCCTGCCTGGTCCTTTTTAACTGGAGATGCTGGGGATTGAACCTGTGACCTTCTGCACGCCAAGCAGAGGTTCTTCCCCTGAGCCATGGCTCCTCCTCCTGGCTCTCCAGGGTCTCAGGCTGATGTCTTTCCCGTCACCTCCTGCCTGGTCCTTTCAACTGGAGCTGCTGAGGATTGAATCTGGGACCTTCTGCATGCCAAGCAGATACTCTGTCACCAAGCCATGACCCCTGCCTTGTATGGAACCCTGACATGAAGCTGCCTTATACTGAATTAGACCCTTTGTCCATCAAGGTCAGTCTTGTCTCCTCAGACTGGCAGCTGCGTTCAGGGGTCTCAGGCAGAGGTCTTTCCCATCACCTAGTGTTGGGGATAGACAGACCTGTGGAGAAAAGGTGTGTGTGTGGGGAAGAGATGGGGAGTAGATCGACAAATAAAAAGAACAGGAGAAAGGAGCGAAATAGGGGGAAGGCTGACAGATAAAGGGCCTCTTTCAAACCACCTCTGTTACTCTCTTGCCTCAAAAACTTGATGGCATTACCATAATAACTTGATGGCACTTTAAACACAAACACACAATTAATTGCACACTGTTTGCTTTCCATGGTGTGGACAGTTCCCCACATGACCCCTTGTTCTCCTCCAACGCAGTAATTTCCTGCCACGTGCCTGTTTGCAAACTCCAGCCAGATCCTGTTTGGATGGCCTTAGACCTTTGCCCCATCGTTCCTGAGGGATGAATCATCCCCGGAAACGTTTTGGATCGTGTAGGCTTTCTCCAAAATCAATTCAGAAGCTGCCTGGTGAACTTTTTTTTGATATTCAATGACAGCGGTCTGGTGCCATTTCGGCTCATGTATGGCCCATCTCTTTTGTAAACGGTTGGATTGCCCCTGAATGCCTACTAAATCTAAAGGGTGATACTGGAAACGGTTATGGAGGAGAAGATAAAAACTGTAAGCAGTGATGTAGAGATGGCCACAGGGAAAGGTGACTCGAAAAGGGGTCAAGATAGATTCATAGAGGACCTATTAGTCGTGGGCTACTAGCCATTGGTGACTGGCTCTACGTTTAGAGAAGAAGATGATGGCATTGGATTTATATCCTGCCCTATACCCTGAATCTCAGAGTCTCTCTTTTACCTCCCCCCCCCCCCCGCACCATAACAGACACCTTGTGCAGTAGGTGGGGCTGAGAGCTTTTACAACAGCTGCCCTTTCCAGGACAACTCCTAAAAGAACTATGGCTGACCCAAGGCCATTCCAGCAGGTGCAAGTGGAGGAGTGGGGAATCAAACCCAGTTCTCCCAGATAAGAGTCCACGCACTTAACCACTACACCAAACTGGCTCTCACTCAGCCTCTGATTACCAGTGCCAGGAGACAACATCAGGGGAAGAGCCTCTGTGCTCTGCTGTTGGACTTCCAGAGGAACTGTCTGGCTACTGCGTGAGACAGGATGGTGGACTAGATGGACCCTCACTGGTCTGATCCAGCAGGGCTCTTCTTGGGTTCTTATCAGGGGAAGACCTCGGCCTCTCTGCCCTGTTGTTGGCCCTCCAGAGGAACTGGTTGGCCCCTGTGTGAGAAAGGAGGCTGGACTAGAGGGACCCTCACTGGTCTGATCCAGCAGGGCTCATCTGATGTTCTTCTCAGGGGAAGGCCTCAGCCTCTCTGCCTTGTTGGCCCTCCAGAGGAACTGGTTGGCCCCTGAGTGAGACAGGAGGCTGGACTAGATGGACCCTCACTGGTCTGATCCAGCAGGGTTCTTCTGATGTTCTTCTCAGGGGAAGGCCTCAGCCTCTCTGCCTTGTTGTTGGCCCTCCAGAGGAACTGGTTGGCCCCTCAGTGAGACAGGAGGCTGGACTAGATGGACCCTCACTGGTCTGATCCAGCAGGGCTCTTCTGATGTTCTTCTCAGGGGAAGGCCTCAGCCTCTGAGCTCTGTTGTTGGCCCTCCAGAGGAACTGGTTGGCCCCTGAGTGAGACAGGAGGCTGGACTAGATGGGCCCTCACTGGTCTGATCCAGCAGAGCTCTTCTGATGTTCTTAAGCAAACCTATAAAGCAAACAGGGATTTTAGAGTCCTCTTAAAGACTCCAGTAGCCTGGATCCCGTGAATCATGACCAGGATTTGGGACATTTGGGTTGGACTGTATTGTTTGTAACTATTGCTGCTACCTGCAAATGGAGGATGGGGTCATCTTTTTACCTTGGGAAACCAGCAGATGGAAAGTCAACTCTGGCTTGTTCTAGATCTCAAGCAGACAAAGAAACCATAAAATGCAAAATGGCGGCTTCAATTTGCCTTGGGGCCATACTGGGAAAGGATATCCATTCTGTTTCGCTGGCAGAACCCAGCTTATCTGCTGTGCTATCAGCATTTTAGTTTATTGGAAGCATTATCTTGTTCTTTCTGCATTGTTTTCTACTTATGCAATTCCATTTTCTTTTTGCATTCTTTATTGTATATTATCGGGTCAGATACTTTTTTGCATTGCTTCTGAATTGGGCACACCTAGTCCCCTTGCGAAGAGCCCCGTGGCGCAGAGTGGTAAAGCTGCAGTACTGCAGTCAGAGCCCTCTGCTCACGACCTGAGTTTGATCCCAGCGGAAGCTGGTTCAGGTAGCCGGCTCCAGGTCAACTCAGCCTTCCGTCCTTCTGAGGTCGGTCAAATGAGTCCCCAGCTTGCTGGAGGAAAGTGTAGACGACTGGGGAAGGCAATGGCAAACCACCCCATGAAAAGCCTGCCGTGAAAATGTTGTGAAAGCAACATCACCCCAGAGTCGAAAACGACTGGTGATTGCACAGGCAACTATCTTTACCTTTTAGTCCCCTTGCATTTGCTGACTGGCTTGTCTTACATTAGTTGACTGCATTGGTTAACATGGTGGAGTATCTCTTGAGTATCATAATGCCCCTGTATAAATTGATGGTGCGATCTCATTTGGAATACTGTGTGCAATTCTGGTCACTGCACCACAAAAAGGATATTATAGCATTGGGAAAAGTGCAGAAAAGGGCAACTAGAATGATTAAAGGTTTGGAACACTTTCCCTATGAAGAAAGGTTAAAACGCTTGGGGCTCTTCAGCTTGGAGAAACGTCGACTGCGGGCTGACATGATAGAGGTTTAAAAGATTATGCCTGGGATGGAGAAAGTAGAGAAAGAAGTCCTTTTCTCCCTTTCTCACAATACAAGAACTCATGGGCCTTCAATGAAATTGCTGAGCAGTTCCGGTTAAAACAGATAAAAGGAAGTACTTCTTCACCCAAAGGGTGATTCACACATGGAATTCACTGCCACAGGAGGTGGTGGCGGCTACAAGCATAACCAGCTTCAAGAGGGGATTGGATAAAAATATGGAGCAGAGGTCCATCAGTGGCTATTAGCCACAGTGTGTGTGTATTGGCCACAGTGTGACACAGTGTGTTGGACTGGATGGGCCATTGGCCTGATCCAACATGGCTTCTCTTATGTTCTTATGTGACACAGAGTGTTGGACTGGATGGGCCATTGGCCTGATCCAACATGGCTTCTCTTATGTTCTTTTGAGTATCAGTGGAAAAGGAGGGCTACTGATAAAGGAGTAACATCTAAAGGAGAAAATGCATGTTTTTAAAGGAGAAAGCATCCGTTTTCTCATGCCGAATGTCAGCACTTCAGAAGAAGAATTGATCCAAGGACATTTGGGCAGAGGCGCCCTCCAGGTGAGCCCTGAAGATCTCCTGGAATCACAACTGATCTCCAGAAATCAATTCCTCCGGAGAAAACGGCTTCTTTGGAGGGTAGCCAGTATGGTGTTCTACCCAGTTCAGTTCCCTTCCCTCCTCAGACCGCAACCTCCCCAGGCTCCACTCCCAAATCTCCAGGAATTTTCCAGCCCAGATTTAGCAGTCCTGGAAAAGAGTTGCCTGCAAAGGCAAATTTCAAACCCTACATGGATGGGAACAGGTAGCATGACATAGCACTGGATGGGGGAATCGAGGTTCAGTCGTGAACACGCCCGTAGCTACAGGGAAGCCAGGGAGGGGTCAGGCTGCTCTATTTAACCCCCTTCCCTCTGTAGGGCCCTTCCCTTGGACCCGAGGAAAAGGGAGGGAGAGAGAGTGAAAGCAAGAGAGAGAGATTGAGCGGGGCAGTGAGAGGGAGAGAGAGAGAGTGGAAGCAAGAGAGAGAGAGAGAGCAGGGCAGTGAGGGGGAGAGAGAGAGAGCGGGGCAGTGAGGGGGAGAGAGAGTGGAAGCAAGGGAGAGAGAGAGAGCGGGGCAGTGAGGGGGAGAGAGAGAGAGTGGAAGCGAGAGAGAGAGAGAGAGCAGGGCAGTGAGGGGGAGAGAGAGTGAAAGCAAGGGAGAGAGAGAGAGCGGGGCAGTGAGGGGGAGAGAGAGTGGAAGCAAGGGAGAGAGAGAGAGCGGGGCAGTGAGGGGGAGAGAGAGAGAGTGGAAGCGAGAGAGAGAGAGAGAGAGAGAGAGAGTGGAAGCGAGAGAGAGAGAGAGAGAGAGAGTGGCAGCAAGAGGAGAGAGAGAGCGGGGCAGTGAGGGGGGGGAGAGAGAGCGGGGCAGTGAGAGGGAGAGAGAGCGGGGCAGTGAGAGGGAGAGAGAGAGTGAAAGCAAGAGAGAGAGAGAGAGCAGGGCAGTGAGGGGGAGAGAGAGTGAAAGCAAGGGAGAGAGAGAGAGCGGGGCAGTGAGGGGGAGAGAGAGTGGAAGCAAGAGAAGAGAGAGAGCGGGGCAGTGAGGGGGAGAGAGAGAGAGTGGAAGCGAGAGAGAGAGAGAGAGAGAGAGAGTGGCAGCAAGAGGAGAGAGAGAGCGGGGCAGTGAGAGGGAAAGAGAGAAAGTGGAAGCAAGAGAGAGAGAGATTGGCAGCAAGAGGAGAGAGAGAGCGGGGCAGTGAGAGGGAGAGAGAGCCCCATGTGAGAATGGGGCTATATTAAGACAGACCCCCTTATAGGTTCTGCACCCGAAATTTCGGCCACTAATACACCCTTCAACAAATAAGATGCAGTTTTCTTCTTTATTATTTTTTTTTAAAAAAATTGTTGACTCCAGAAAGAAATCTCCAGATCTCGTATGAAACACGATTAGAGAATCCACCTGCTTGGAGCGAGCTGTCTGAGCCCTGTCAATGGCAACTTGACTGAGAGTTTTTTGATTAGCCTACCAATTCCCCGAAGCAACACATTTTGCTAATGGATTCTGAGCTTTCTTCACTCTCAGCTTTGCCGGTGTGAGGGACAAAGCAATTAGGTCCAATTTTAGAACCGGATCACATTTATTTCCATTCCTCAGGAGTTCAATCTTTTTCTTTTTCTTTTTTTTAACGGTAGGTCAATTGCAGCATTTTTTACATGGGCAGCTGGCAATACTAAGGGATCGTCTACAAATGCTACAAATACAAATGCTGATTGCCCTTTTAGGGCATTTTTGTACCCCTCCCTTTCTCTCTCTCTCTCTCTCTTGGCTTGACTTCGCGAACGAAGATTTAAGAAGGGTGCAGTAGTCCACGTCTGCTGCAAGCTCGCTGGTGGCTGACAAGACCAATGCGGGACAGGCAGATCTGGCCACGGTGGCTGCAGGGAAAAGTCTGATTTGGGGTTGGTGCTGTAGCAGTGCGATTCTTCCTCAATCTCCTTTTGTCCTCAAGACCAGCTATGCGTGCATTCTCAAAGGAAGAGACAGCCTGGTGGATGGTGTGCCTCCACGCTTTGCGATCTGAGGCTAGGTCAGACCACTGGTGATGGTTGATGCGACAGGTGCCAAGGGATTTCTTCAAGGAGTCCTTGTACCTCTTCTTGGGTGCCCCTCTATTTCGATGGCCGGTGGAAAGTTCGCCATACAGAGCAATCTTGGGAAGGCGGTGGTTTTCCATCCTAGAAATATGCCCTGCCCAGCGCAGCTGCGTCTTCAACAGCAGTGCCTCGATGCTTGTAGCCTCCGCCCTCTTGAGGACTTCAGTGTTGGTCACAAAGTCAAGGCAAATGGAGATGAGATTCTAGGAGTGTCCTTTGTGATTTTATTTGGTTGCTCATATATTTATAGTCCACTATTCCCACAATTTATAGAGGCTCAACACGGTATATAAAAGATAGCCATCCTGCAAGATCCTTAAAACAAGAATAACAACGTCACAACCACGGCTTTTTTTGTAGCAGGAACTTCTTTGCATATTAGGCCACACACTCATGATGTAGCCAATCCTCCAAGAGTTTACAGGGTTTTTAGTACAGGGCCTACTGGAAGCTCCAGGAGGATTGGCTACATCAGGGTGTGTGGCCTAATATGCAAAGGAGTTCCTGCTACAAAAAAGCCCTGATAACCACTAACTCACAGTTGCCAATCCCTTAAGCAATTACAGATAATGAAGATTAGAGTTCCTAATAATTGTTTTAGGACATAAGAATATATGAAGAGCCCTGCTGGATCAGACCAGGGGTCCATCTAGTCCAGCATCCCATCTCACACGGTGGCCAACCACTTCCTCTGGAGGGCCAACAACAGGGCAGAGAGGCCGAGGCCTTCCCCAATAAGAACATCAGAAGAGCTCTGCTGGATCAGACCAGTGGCCCATCTAGTCCAGCATCCTGTCTCACACAGTGGCCAACTAGTTCCTCTGGAGGGCCAACAACAGGGCAGAGAGGCCAAGGCCTTTCCCGATAAGAGCATCAGAAGAGCCCTGCTGGATCAGACCAGTGAAGGTCCATCTAGTCCAGCATCCTGTCTCACACAGTGGCCAACGAGTTCCTCTGGAGGGCCAACAACAGGGCAGAGAGGCCGAGGCCTTCCCCTGAGAAGAACATCAGAAGAGCCCTGCTGGATCAGACCAGAGGTCCATCTAATCCAGCATCCCTCTCACAAGGTGGCCAACAGTTACTCTTGAAGGTCAACAGCAAGGCTGAGGTCTTCCCCTGATCGCTTCCTGGCATAGGTATTCAGAGGCTGAATCAGACCATTTGTCTGTCAATGTCAGTATTGTCTCTTCAGACCACATGGGCAGTGGAAATGCTAGCAGGATCCAACCCATTGCTTTTCCTCTTCGTTTTGCCCCCTAGATACCTATATCCCTCTTCCCTGCCCCACCTGGCTCTAACAGGCTTTCTGGGAACTGACCATGGATTGGATTCCTAACAAAGGAGTCAGTATCCTTTAAGTTTAGTAGTTTGGTGCAGCTTTCTTGTTTGGAAGGATTGAACCAGGTGACAGTGGACTCTGCATTACCTTCAGAGGCCCTGAACCTACAAAGGGATGCAGGGCGCTTCTAAAGTGTGCTCATTTACTTGATTTTTCTCATTTCAGAGGGGCGTCATGTTAGACCACAGTAGAAGAGCTAGATTTGAGTCCAGAAGTACCTCAGAGACTCACATGATGTGGGAGGTATAAGTTTGAGAGTCAAAGTATTTGATGAAGAAGATATTGAAGAAGAAAGAAGATATTGGATTTATATCCCGCCCTCCACTCCGAAGAGTCTCAGAGCGGCTCACAATCTCCTTTCCCTTCCTCCCCCACAACAGACACCCTGTGAGGTAGATGAAGATATTGGATTTATATCCCGCCCTCCACTCCGAAGAGTCTCAGAGCAGCTCACAATCTCCTTTACCTTCATCCCCCGCAACAGACACCCTGTGAGGTAGATGAAGATATTGGATTTATATCCCACCCTCCACTCCAAAGAGTCTCAGAGAGGCTCACAATCTCCTTTACCTCCCCCCCCCCCCAACAGACACCCTGTGAGGTAGATGAAGATATTGGATTTATATCCCGCCCTCCACTCCGAAGAGTCTCAGAGCGGCTCACAATCTCCTTTCCCTGCCTCCCCCACAACAGACACCCTGTGAGGTAGACGAAGCTATTGGATTTATATCCCGCCCTCCACTCGAAGAGTCTCAGAGCGGCTCACAATCTCCTTTCCTTCCTCCCCCACAACAGACACCCTGTGAGGTAGATGTAGATATTGGATTTATATCCCGCCCTCCATTCCGAAGAGTCTCAGAGCGGCTCACAATCTCCTTTACCTTCCTGTCCCACAACAGACACCCTGTGAGGTGGGTGGGGCTGAGAGGGCTCTCACAGCAGCTTGCCCTTTCAAGGACAACCTCTGCCAGAGCTATGGCTGACCCAAGGCCATTCCAGCAGGTGCAAGTGGAGGAGTGGGGAATCAAACCGGTTCTCCCAGATAAGAGTCCGCACACTTAACCACCACACCAAACTGAAGGGAGTTGTGGTTTTCAAAAACGTTTACATCCCGAAAATCTCTAAAGGATGAATGGACTTGAATCTAGCTCTACTTCATTCTATGTATTCCGTGGAAGGCAGAACAACCCTGCTTAAATTGTACAATTTTCTCCTCAGAAAAAATCATTTTTACCATGAGTTGTATGTTAAAATCAAGTCCCCAAACTTACGAATACTGGCTTGTTTCGTTTCGGCCAACGTCTGGAGAGTGAAGTTTCTGCACGAGGATCCGGATAATGCAAATGAAGAGAACAAAATTGACCTGTGAGGGCACAGAAAGCAGAAAAAGGAAGGAATTTTAAATTTCTCCTCTTGCCCATACCAAACTACCTCAGGGGAGCTTTGTGATCCATGGATAATAGCATGATCATCTGTATCACCAGGCCTCATTTTGGGCAGGAGCTCACAGGAGTGGAACTCTGAACCCCTAAGTTTTATTGTGATCTTTCTTTCTTCCCCCCTCCCCAAAACCCCCCCCTTGCTTCTGGGCTCCATTGTTCAACCCTGCCCCGCCCCCCCCCCCG
This sequence comes from Heteronotia binoei, assembly GCF_032191835.1. Lineage (NCBI taxonomy): Eukaryota > Metazoa > Chordata > Lepidosauria > Squamata > Gekkonidae > Heteronotia > Heteronotia binoei. Next base: position 8,690,033 of record NC_083232.1, read on the forward strand.
GTGAGAATTAAGATTTGACAACTTTTCTAATATTTCCCCCCACAAAAAAATTGGGAAAATAACCAAAACATATAAAAGCAGACAGATGAAAATCTTCCTCATGCCACTGTGGCCACAGAGGAGAAAGTCATTTTAAAAGTATGATGGGAGTAAGGTTTTATGATGACAGTTATAATTCAAGAAATGTTTTAAGGTCGATGCTGAGCTGATATAAGTTAGTACATCTTCTGGTGATGTCAAGGAGTGTGTGGTATATGCAAATGAGCTCTGGCGCCTTTTCTTCTACGAAACAACCCCTGTGTATCATCATTCTACCAAATGGTGAGACTTTCACACCCTTTTGGTGTAGATGTGTGGTAGGGTGTGAGGTAAAATGGTCCTCCGCATGGGCTTGTAAGGTGAATGTTCCTGAAATTGGTCACCCCTACTGTAACATTTCCTGGGTCACTGTAATTAAAAGATTGTGAAGACAGAAACACCGCTCTGTGAGTTACAAGGCAAAGCAAGACAGGACGGCAGCCATCTTAGGCCTGACATCCAGCCTGCCTGGGACTTTTGTGTTATAACATCCCAAGTATGATGATGTCAAACCCACAGAGCACAGCTAGGCACAGCGTCGACACTGAGACAGGAAAAAAAGATTCTTTTTCGGTTAGTTGGAAGAAGATCAGAGGAGATGGAGAGGTGAAGTTTATCGCAGCGTGTCACTAGGGCCTAATGTTAGCGCCTTGAGCCAGGAATAATGAAATACTTTGAAGGAGATTGGAATCCAGACCCTTGGAAAATGCTTGTCCTTTGTACATGCTTATGGAAGTACGTGCCATGGAGCAATCTTGTCTGGGTCATGAAGGAAACTCAAAATATTTCTAGTCAGGGAACGTTAACTTCTTGTTTGTGGATGAGAAACTCTTGAAAATAGCACTGTCTTGCAGAATTTGGATTAAGATGTGGACCCAATCTTGTCTTTGTTTCTGGATTTGTGACTGGTGGCGATGAATTTGAACACAGATCGTAACCCTATCTTTCCAGGGTTATGATAGAAGAACTAGCCTGGAGAGGAGGCGGCTGAGAAGTGATATGATCACCATCTTCAAATACTTGAAGGGCTGTCATATAGAGGATGGTGTGGAATTGTTTTCTGTGGCCCCGGAAGGTAGGACCAGAACCAATGGGTTGAAATTAAATCCAAAGAGTTTCCGGCTCAACATTAGGAAGATCTTCCTGACCATTCGAGCGGTTCCTCAGTGGAACAGGCTTCCTCGGGAGGTGGTGGGCTCTCCTTCCTTGGAGGTTTTTCAACAGAGGCTAGAATGGCCATCTGACAGCAATGAAGATCCTTGTGAATTTAGGGGGAAGTGTTTGTGAGTTTAGAGCGGTTCCTCAGTGGAACAGGCTTCCTCGGGAGGTGGTGGGCTCTCCTTCCTTGGAGGTTTTTCAACAGAGGCTAGATGGCCATCTGACAGCAATGAAGATCCTGTGAATTTAGGGGGAAGTGTTTGTGAGTTTAGAGTGGTTCCTCAGTGGAACAGGCTTCCTCAGGAGGTGGTGGGCTCTCCTTCCTTGGAGGTTTTTCAACAGAGGCTAGATGGCCATCTGACAGCGATGAAGATCCTGTGAATTTAGGGGGAGCTGTTTGTGAGTTT
>NC_083232.1:8691775-8819425 GCF_032191835.1 Heteronotia binoei
TCCCAACCACTACACAAATTGGCTCTCTATTACTGATTGTTACTCTATTTTTTTTTCCCCCTGTAGAGGACCCAGTTGCAATGGGAGATTAGCTAAAGGTAGCAGTGAGCAGGGGTAGAAAATGCAGATACATTACCAATATAGAAACCAGGATGGGAGTTTTGATGATCCACCAGTAACGCTGATCAATTAAGTCCCAGCAACTGGAGAAAAAAAAAAAGGATGAACGTAACACAGAAGGAAGAGAAAGATCATGAATTTTATTGACATTCCGACAACGTTTCCTACTATCCAGGAAGGTTAAACTCGGGGCTTTTGTCGATCACTTAACTGCTGTAGTCTGCACGCTTTGGTCCTTTCTGCATGGACTTATCTGGAATGAAAGGCACTGGAGGCTGCAGGAGGTTTCAAGGCCTGGACCAGGCAGGTGCGCTCAGCTTGTGAGAAGGTGTCCCTTTGGACGCAGAACTTCCCTGTTCGATCCTTTCAACCGGAGGAGGCAAGACTGCACTACATCAGGGGTGGCCGACGGTAGCTCTCCAGATGTTTTTTTGCCTACGACGCCCATCAGCCCCAGCCAGGATGGCCAATGTCTGGGGCTGATGGGAGTTGTAGGCAAAAAAACATCCGGAGAGCTACCGTTGGCCATCCCTGCACTAGATGAACCAATGGCAGAGGTCTTTTAGGGCAGTGGTCCCCAACCTTTTTGGCACCAGGGACCCCTTTTGTGGAAGAAAATTCTTCCACGGACTGGGGGTGGGGGAGGTTTCACGATTATACAATTGTGCGCTTTATTTCTATTCGTTTGGTGTGGTGGTTAAGTGTGCAGACTCTTTCTAGGAGAACCAGGTTTGATTCCCCACTCCTCCACTTGCAGCTACTGGAATGGCCTTGGATCAGCCATCGCTCTCTTATCTTGGCAGAACCGAGTTTGATTCCCCACTCCTCCACTTGCAGCTGCTGGAATGGCCTTGGGTCAGCCATCGCTCTGGCAGAGGTTGCCCTTGAAAGGGCAGCTGCTGTAAAAAAAGCTCTCTCAGCCCCACCCACCGCACAGAGTGTCTGTTGTGGGAGAGGAAGGTAAAGGAGATTGTGAGCCGCTCTGAGACTCTGACATTTGGAGTGGAGGGCAGGATATAAATCCGTCGTCGTGTTTTTCTTTTTCTCTTCTTCTTGTTATTGCTACATTGTAATATATAATGAAATAATTATACAACTCACGGCCCGGTTGCTAACAGGTCATGGACCAGTACTGGTCCGCGGCTCAGGGGTTGGGGACCCGTTTTAAGGAAAGGGCAATAAGCTTGCAAACTCCAGCTTGGGAAATCCTTGGCAATATGGGGGGTGGAGTCTAGAGAGGTTAGAGTTTTGGGGAAGGGGGAGCTCAGCAGGGAGGTGGGCTACAGAACGGGGGTCCCCTACATAGCGCTCACTGTCTCCTTTCTGGCCACCTGGTCGAGGGTTTTTTACGAAGTGGGTGGGGCCAGCTTCTCATTGGCTGAGCAGATTTTGGAAGGAAATGGCTGCTTTGGAAGCTGCTGTCAGCACAAGGATCTTTACTGGAAGACTAAAGGTAAGCTGCCTGCATGTGCAAGGAAGTATTTCAAAATGAGAGGTCCATTTTAAAAGGCATCCCGTTTCAGAGCTATGGCTATTAGACGTGCACATATGCTCCCTCCCAGATATTCTGTGGCTGGCTCTGCCTCCTGTGACAGACATTTTTGTGGCTGCGCCTACCACCCTGTAATAGAATTTCCAAAGTGCCCACAGGCTCAAAAAGGTTGGAAACCCCTGTTCCCACCATTATCGCCTGTGGACTCTGTAGACCTGTAGACAAGGCACCCAGAAATGGAAGAAGAAGAAGAAAGAGGAGGAGGAGGATAAGAAGAAGAAGGAGAAGCAGGAGGAGAGAAGAAGGAAGAGGAGGAGGAGAAGAAGGAGAAGAAAAAGAAGAAGCAGGAGGAGAAGGAGAAGAAAAAGAAAGAGGAGGATAAGAGCAAGAAGGAGAAGGAAAAGAGGAGAATGAAAAGAAGGAGAAGCAGGAGGAGAGAAGAAGGAAGAGGAGGAGAAGGAGAAAGAGGAGAAGGAGGAGGATAAGAAGAAGAAGGAGAAGAAGAAGAAGCAGGAGAAGAAGAAGAAGAAGAAGAAGAAGAAGAAGAAAAAAGAGGAGTATAAGAACAAGAAGGAGAAGGAAAAGAAGAAGGAGAGAAGCAGGAGGAGAGAAGAAGGAAGAGGAGGAGGAAAAGGAGGTGGATAAGAAGAAGAAGGAGAAGAAAAAGAAGAAGCAGGAGAAGAAGAAGGAGAAGAAGAAAGAGGAGGATAAGAGCAAGATGGAGAAGGAAAAGAAGAAGGAGAATGAAAAGAAGGAGAAGCAGGAGGAGAGAAGAAGGAAGAGGAGGAGAAGGAGGAGGATAAGAAGAAGAAGGAGAAGAAGAAGAAGCAGGAGAAGAAGAAGAGAAGAGAAGAAGAAGAAGAAGAAGAAGAAGAAGAAAGAGGAGTATAAGAACAAGAAAGAGAAGGAAAAGAAGAAGGAGAAGCAGGAGGAGAGAAGAAGGAAGAGGAGGAGGAAAAGGAGGAGGATAAGAAGAAGGAGAAGAAAAAGAAGAAGCAGGAGAAGAAGAAGGAGAAGGAGAAGAAGAAAGAGAGGATAAGAACACGAAGGAGAAGGAAAAGAAGAAGGAGAATGAAAAGAAGAAGGAGAAGCAGGAGGAGAGAAGAAGGAAGAGGAGGAGGAGAAGGAAGAGGAAGAGGAGAAGGAGGAAGAGAAGAAGAAAGAGGAGGAGGAGAAGAGAAGGAGAAGAAGGAGAAGGAGAAGAGGAGGAGGAGGAGATTGGATTTATCCCCCATCCTTCACTAGGAATCTCAGAGCAGCTAACAATCGCCTTCCCCTCCCCAGAACAGACACCTTATGAGGAAGGTGGGGCTCAGAGAACTCTTTCAAGAACTGGTCTTGAGAGAACAGCTCTGAGAGAACTGCGACTGACCCAAGGTCACTTCAGCAGTTGCACGTGAAGGAGTGGGGAATCAAACCCTGTTCTCCCAGATTAAAGTCCGTGCTCTTAACCACTACACCAAACTGACTCTGGGAGTCCTACAATCTGACAAGACAGCCTGGAGGCCAACTTCCCAGTGCTCCTCCCCCACAACAGGAAAAGGCCCAGTCGGTAATCTTAACCATGCCCATCAAAGACTTACCCGACATCGTCAAAGTGAAGCTTCGTGATTGCCCAAACGCTGGTAAACAATGTAGGTGTCCCTGTCAAAAGATCAGCAGAATGAAGATCGCAAAAAAATAAAAAAAATAAAAATAAAAATCCCAAACACACACAGAGACCTCTAGGGGGCGCTAGACTATTTCATCAAATTCTAGTTTTTAATATCAAAGATGTACTTTGGAGGCACCTTGATTCTAGATGTCGCCACCTCACGGAACTTCTGAGCAATTCTGCCGATCTAGGGCAGGGAAGAGGGGCGGCGACGATGTATCTTGTGGGAAGAAAGGGTTGCCAACCTCCAGGTGGGTCCTGGAGATCTCCCAGCATTACAACTGATTCCCGGGAGGAAATGGCTTCTTTATCGGGGAAGGCCTCAGCCTCTATGCCTTGTGGTTGGCCCTCAAGAGGAACTGGTTGTCCACTGTGTGAGACAGGAGGCTGGACTAGATGGACCCTCACTGGTCTGACCTAGCAGGGCTCTTCTGATGTTCTTATCGGGGAAGGCCTCAGCCTCTATTCCTTGTGGTTGGCCCTCCAGAGGAACTGGTTGTCCACTGTGTGAGACAGGAGGCTGGACTAGATGGGCCTTTACTGGTCTGATCCAGCAGGGCTCGTCTGATGTTCTTCTCAGGGAAAGGCCTCAGCCTCTCTGCCCTGTCATTGTCCCTCCAGAGGAACTGGTTGGCCCCTGTGTGAGACAGGAGGCTGACTAGATGGACGCTCACTGGTCTGATCCAGCAGGCTCTTCTGAAGTTCTTATGTTGCCCTTTTCTGTTTGAGTTGTATTCTATTGAGGATTTATGGGTCTTATTTTCAAAACTTCCTCAATGACGATGACTGAAAGCTGGCACATAAATGCACCTGACAGGATCAAACAGACCACCGAATAAAGACATACGCACCCCAGCCAATCAGGATGTACCACCAGAAGTACTTCTTCTCCGAAAAGGAGATGACCAGCAGGGTGTGAAGGTACGAGCCTTCGACCAGGAGCCAAAAAAAGTTGGCCATGATGCAATACTGGAAGAAGACCATGGTCACCTTGCAGCCGACCTGAAAAGGAGAGAAGGAAACCCATTTCACTGAGAACGTCAGCTGGAGAAGTTCGCCCACAACTTCTGCTGGAGAATCAGCCTTGGCAAGAATGTTTAAAAGCACTTCCCTTCATTACCACTAGAATGTTGATGGTAATGTCAAGAGGACCAAGCTACATAGGAGCGGCCATGCTGTGATGAGGCATGACACCATCAACTCCTTCTCCTAAATGGTCTGGGAGCTTCATACCCGATGGATTGCCTCTTCTAACATGTCCCCCACCCTGCCCCAAAATGTGCATTCTCCCACTTGCAGCCTGCTTGTGGTGCCTGGCATTTATCAGGCAAGGGCCTTCTTTGTGGTGGCCCGTCCTGGCGGAACCAGCTGTCAGATGATGACGATGACGATATTGGATTTATATTCCGCCCTCCACTCCAAATCTCATAGTCACAGAGCGGCTCGCAATCTTCTTTATGTTTCTCCCCCAAAACAGACACCCTGTGAGGTGGATGGGGCTGAGGGAGCGCTGACAGAAGCTGATCTTTCAAGGACAGCTCTGCGATAGCTATGGCTAACCCAAGGCTATTCTAGCAGCTGCAAGTGGAGGAGCGGGGAATCAAACCCGGTTCTCCCAGATAGAGTCCGCACACTTCACCACTATGGCTGACCCAAGGCCATTCCAGCAGTTCAAGTGGAGGAGTGGGGAATCAAACTGGGTTCTCCCAGATAAGAGTCTGCACACTTAACCACTATGGCTGAACCAAGGCCATCCCAGCAGCTGCAAGTGGAGGAGTGGAGAATCAAACCCGGCTCTCCCAGATAAGAGTCTGGCCACTTAACCAATATGGCTGACCCAAGCCCATTCCAGCAGCTGCAAGTGGAGGAGTGGGGAATCAAACCGGTTCTCCCAGATAAGAGTCCGCACACTTCACCACTATGGCTGACCCAAGGCCATTCCAGCAGTTCAAGTGGAGGAGTGGGGGAATCAAACTGGGTTCTTCCCAGATAGAGTCCGCGCACTTAACCACTACACCAAACTGGCTCTCTATTAGAGCTATGGCTGACCCAAGGCCATGCCAGCAGCTGCAAGTGGAGGAGTGGAGAATCAAACCCGGTTCTCCCAGATAAGAGTCCGCGCACTTAACCACTACACCAAACTGGCTCTCTATTAGAGCTATGGCTGACCCAAGGCCATTCCAGCAGCTGCAAGTGGAAGAGTGGGGAATCAAACCCAATTCTCCCAGATAAGAGTCCGCTCACTTCACCACTATGGCTGACCCAAGGCCATTCCAGCAGCTGTGAGTGGAGGAGTGGGGAATCAAACCCGGTTCTCCCAGATAAGAGTCCGCTCACTTCACCACTATGGCTGACCCAAGGCCATTCCAGCAGCTGCAAGTGGAGGAGTGGGAAATCAAACTCGGTTCTCCCGGAGTCCACATACTTAACCGCTACACTAACTGGCTCTCAGATGATACTGCAGGGGCGTGTGAAGCAGAGCTCTTCCATTGAGCTTTTCATTAGTTAGGCTGCCTTTTAGTTTATTTGCATTATGCTTTTAATTGCTGTCTGTTAATATCTTCGCTATTCTGAGCCCCTCGAGATAGCAAGAGGTGACGACAACAACAACATGAGTTGTGAGCAGAATGGTGCGAAGCACTTAACCACTACACCAAACTGGTGTTGGTCTTTGAGATACTACTAGCCTTGATGCTTGCATGTTTCTACGCATAACCTTTCTGGAAGCAGTAGGCGTCCCCCACGACTGACCTGTTGCTTTTGCTAAAATGCAAAATGGGTTACACTTTAGAAGTTATCACCTTACTTGGAAGTTTCTCAACTACCTCTGGATGATGATCTAATGCAAGGAGGGGGGGGGGGGGAAACCCCATTGGTATCAGAACGGCTTTCTCCGCAATCTTTGCTCGCTTTGCATATCGGATTTGAATGGATTGGCTTCTGGAGAGCCAGTTTGGTGTAGTGGTTAAGTATGCGGACTCTTATATGGAGAACTCCTCCACTTGCAGCTGCTGGAATGGCCTTGGGTCAGCCATAGCTCTGGCAGAGGTTGTCCTTGAAAGGGCAGCTGCTGTGAGAGTCCTCTCAGCCCCACCCACCTCACAAGGTGTCTGTTGTGGGGGAGGAAGGTAAAGGAGATTGTGAGCCGCTCTGAGACTCTTGAGTGGAGGGCGGGATATAAATCCAATATCTTCTTCTCCTTAATTTGTTTTTATTGGTTATGTGCCACAGCAACAAGAGCCCCGTGGCATGGAGTGGTAAAGCTGCAGTACTGCAGTCGGAGCCCTCTGCTCACGACCTGAGTTCGATCCCAGCGGAAGCTGGTTCAGGTAGCCGGCATTGCGTTGATTCCATAGCGGCCCCGTGGCACAGAGTGGTAAAGCAGCAGCACTGAGTACTGTGATCTGAACTCTCTGCTCACGACCTGAGTTCGATCCCAGCGGGAAGCTGATTCAGGTAGCCGGCCTCGAGGTTGACTCAGCCTTCCATCCTTCCGAGGTCGGTCAAATGAGTCCCCAGCCTGCTGGGGGGGGGGGGGGGGGAGAAGCATAGATGACCGGGGAAGGCAATGGCAAACCACCCTGTAAAAAATCTGCCGTGAAAACGTTGTGAAAGCAACGTCACTCCGGAGTCGGAAACGACTGGTGCTTGCACAGGGGACTACCTTGACCTTTTTACCACAACAATACACTGACTGAATATCTGCTAGCCATGATCCCTGCTTCAAATCCCCGCTGGGTGACACTGAGGCTCTGCCGCACTTAAACGGGAAAGAGATCGATGGGGCGCTGAGCTCTGCGGGTGGAATGGATCAGACGACACGCTGACTTGATTGATCCCCGTTGTGCGCCGAACAAAGATGAAGAATTATGAACAACGCCCACCATCGTCCTAATAAGCGCTGAAATTACTCAGCAACGATGGGGGGGGGGGGGAATATGAGAACGAGTACATCGCACTCTAGTCTTGGGGAAGAATCGTGTACGGAAATGCGAGATAATTCATCCTTCCTTTTCTCAATTGCACCTACAGGGATCGTTTAGGATTCCAGAGCAGTAACGAGCCGAGTTCGTCTGTTGCAGCGAAACCAAACGTTATGCCTCCTTAAAGACCGTCGGATTTATCGAGCCGGTGCTGTCGGGTTGCCTGAAGTGTTACTTTAACGGCACTCATATGCACATCACGTAGGCATGTATTTATATCCACATACAGGGGGTGAATTCTAGCAGAGCTGCTTTGCCTATTAGGCCACACCCCCCTGAGGTAGCCAATCCTCCAAGAGCTTGCAAGGTTCTTTTTGTAAGCTCTTGGAGGATTGGCTAGCTCAGGGGGGGGGGGTGTGGCCTAATAGGCAAAGGAGCTCCTGCTAGAATTCCACCCCTGTCCGCATACACACATGGTGCAGAGAACAATAATTGCCATAGGTGGGGCCAGAACACTGTGAAAGGGAGGAGGAGGAGGAAGAGGAGGAGGGCTGGTTTTTTTACCCCCCCCCCCTTCAAGACCCAGAGGAGTCCCACAGTGGCTTACAGTCCTCTTCCCTTCCACTCGTCACAACAGACACTACCGTGAGGTAGGTCTGACAGAGCTCTGACAGAAAACTGCTCTTGAGAGAACAGCTCTGAGAGAGCTTGTGACTGATCCAAGGTCACCCAGCCACTGCATGTGAAGGAGTGGGGGATCAAATCTGGTCCTCCAGAGTAGAGTTGGCCATTCTTAACCGCGGCACCCTGATGGCTTTCTGAGTTCTCAGTTCAGGAGGCCGCAGTACAGACAAGATCAAAAAATAAGAACATAACAACGTAAGAGGAACCATATTGAATCAGGCCAATGGCCCATCGGATCCAACGCTCTGTGTCACACAGTGGCCAAACCCCAGGTGCCATCAGGAGGTCCACCAGTGGGGCCAGAACTCCAGAAGACCTCCTACTGTTGCCTACCAAGCACCAAGAAGACAGAACATTACAGAGCCAGACAGGATGTTCCATCTATACCAGGGGCGGCCAACTTGCTTAACGTAAGAGCCACACGGAATAAATGCCAGATGTTTGAGAGCAGCAAAACATGAAAGTCAAATGTTTCAGGGGAGAGAGGGAGGGAGGAAGGAAGGAAATAGATGGGGGAGGGAGAGGTGGAAAGAAAGCAACTTTAAGAACATAAGGGAAGCCATGTTGGATCAGGCCAATGGCCCATCCAGTCCAACACTCTGTGTCCCATAAGAACATAAGAGAAGCCATGTTGGATCAGGCCAATGGCCCATCCAGTCCAACGCTCTGTGTCCCATAAGAACATAAGAGAAACCATGTTGGATCAGGCCAATGGCCCATCCAGTCCAACACTCTGTTTCACATAAGAACATAAGAGAAGCCATGTTGGATCAGGCCAATGGCCCATCCAGACCAACACTCTGTGTCCCATAAGAACATAAGAGAAGCCATGTTGGATCAGGCCAATGGCCCATCCAGTCCAACACTCTGTGCCACATAAGAACATAAGAGAAGCCATGTTGGATCAGGCCAAAAGCCCATCCAGTCCAACACTCTGGTGTCACATAAGAACATAAGAGAAGCCATGTTGGATCAGGCCAATGGCCCATCCAGTCCCACACTCTGTGTCACACAGTGGCTGTTATATGTGTGTGTGTGTATACACACACACACACACTCATATATATATACATACACACACACATTTATATATATACTGTGACTAATAGCCACTGATGGACCTCTGCTCCATATTTTTATCCAATCCCCTCTTAAAGCTGGCTATGCTTGTAGCAGCCACCACCTCCTGTGGCAGTGAGTTCCACATATTAATCACCCTTTGGCTGAAGAAGTACTTCCTTTTATCCGTTCTAACCTGACTGCTCAGCAATTTCAGTGAATGCCCATGATTTCTTGTATTGCGAGAAAGGGAGAAAAGGACTTCTTTCTCCACCTTCTTTATCCCATGCATAATCTTGTCAAACTCTCTTATGTCACCCCGCAGTCGATGTTTCTCCAAGCTAAAGAGCCCCAAGCATTTCAACCTTTCTTTAACTAAAATGCCTTCTCCAAGTTGGTCAACGGGGTAGTGGAGGCTTCAAGAGCCACATAATATGGGTGAAAGAGCCACATGTGGCTCCCGAGCCACAGTTTGCCCATCCTGGATCTATACCTTGTGGCTACAAATAGCCCAAGGAACTGGTGAGGCTTATGCTCTGTGTGATCTCTGGAGGCTACTGTGTTCCATCAGAAGAAAACATGTTCGAGCACTAATTGAGAAAGGACGGAGCTCTTGAAGAAGACACAAAACTGCTTATATTTGAATAGCCAGTTGGGATTTTCTCCTATTTAGAAGCTTGTCTCTTTTTCAAGAGAAGTCCCATTGACCAGTGGAAGAAAGGACGAAAGAACTCTCAAGTTCTCAACTCTCAGTTGTGGAAGCAAGAAAAAATACCAGAGAAATGGGATTGGATTATAAAAGTTATCACACGGAGTGAAATGGACAAATTAACAAGAACTTTAAGAGACTATGATTTAGAAGTTTTTAAGATGGAATGGAAAAAAGTTTAGAAGATATGTAGAAAAAGAGTGGAAAGTAAAAGGACACTGGACAATTTTTGATAATGATTAAGTTTTAGAAGAAGAATATAAGTTTTTGTTTTAATAGTTAAGGGTACCTTTAAATTATAGCATCATAAGTAAGTATCACCGGCGGGGGGGGTCAAGTAACAGGGGGAGGGGTGGGCAAAAAGAAGTAGATAAAAGAAGTTATTAAGATTTAAGAAATAATTGTTGTTACCATATGTTACCAATAAAATTGTTTTAACATCAGAACTCTCAAGAATAAGACTGCAGATTTATACCCTGCCCTTCTCTCTGAATCAGAGACTCACTGCGGCTCACAATCTCCTATATCTTCTCTCCCCACAACAGACACCCTGTGAGGTGGGTGGGGCTGAGGGAGCTCTCCCAGAAGCTGCCCTTTCAAGGACAGCTCTGCAAGAGCTATGGCTGACCCAAGGCCATTCCAGCAGGTGCAAGTGGAGGAGTGGGGTCCGCACACTTAACCACTATGGCTGACCCAAGGCCATTCCAGCAGCTGGAAGGGGAGGAGTGGGGAATCAAACCCTGTTCTCCCAGATAGAGTCCGCACACTTAACCACTATGGCTGACCCAGGCCGTTCCAGCTGCTGCAAGTGGAGGAGTGGGGAATTAAACCTGTTCTCCCAGATAAGAGTCTGCACACTTAACCACTATGGCTGACCCAAGGCCGTTCCAGCTGCTGCAAGTGGAGGAGTGGGGAATCAAACCCTGTTCTCCCAGATAAGAGTCTGCACACTTAACCACTATGGCTGACCCAAGGCCATTCCAGCTGCTGCAAGTGGAGGAGTGGGGAATCAAACCCTGTTCTCCCCAGATAAGAGCCCGCACACTTAACCACTACACCAAACTGCTCTATTCCATTCTTAGTAGGGTCCTGGGACTACATCTGTAGAACAACTCGTTTGGACTGAAAAGGGTTTTTCGCCATTCATGGACTGTAACTGCACTAATATTCTCTTACTGTTCTACATTACAATACACTTACATGGATGTTTGTTCTAATTGCAAGCGTGAAACCAAGCAAACACCTGAAACAAAGGCAAGGGGAAGCAAAAGCCGCACTTCTCAGTGAGCAAGCAGAAGACAAGGAGAAGACACGTCATTCTCTTGAAGAGAAATGTTTAATACGAATGCAGTACAAAAGGTAATGTGCTGTCGAGTCCTTGGACTCCTTACCCCTGAATCTTCCTCTACAAAGAGGGCCTTTCTACAGGAAAAATTATGCTCCGTTGGAGAAAAGTGTAAACCCTCTCTCTATGCATGTGCGCATTGGCCCTGCTTCCATCTGAGTGCCGGGCTGTGAATGGAACGCCCACGCAGGGAGGAAGTGCCCACGCATACACTTCCTCTTCTGATGTGCACCATTGTTTTCTATATGCTGTCGATTACGGGGGTGGGGAAGGGATGGAAATGCAATGGGGTTGCCAGATTCCAGATGTAAAACAGTAAAGACTCCAGAGCGCCTTTAAGACTAACACGTTTTACTGCGGCATAAGCTTTCGAGAAAAACAGCTCTCTTCGTGGACGCGTCCGACGAGGAGAGCTGTGTTTCTCGAAAGCTTCTGCCGCAACAAAATTTGTCAGCCTTCAAGGCGCTATTGGACTCTTTACTGTTGTGCATCGACAAGACTAACACAGCTAACCTCCTCTGGTTCTAACTCCAGATGAGGCCTGGACGGAGAGTCGTTTGTAGAAAAACAGGGGGTAGGAGCTAGGGTTGCCAATCCCCAGGTGGGGGCAGGGGATCCCCCGGTTTGGAGGCCCTCCCCCCGTTTCAGGGTCGCCAGAAAGTGGGGGGAGGGGAGGGAAATGTCTGCTGGGAACTCTGTTATTCCCTATGGAGATTTATTCCCATAGAAAATCATGGAGAATTGATCCGCGGGTATCTGGGGCTCTGGGGGGGGCTGTTTTTTGGGGTAGAGGCACCAAATTTCAGTATAGCATCTAGTGCCTCTCCCCAAAATACCTCCCAAGTTTCAAAAAGATTGGACCAGGGGGCCCAATTCTATGAGCCCCAAAAGAAGGTGCCCCTATCCTTCATTATTTCCTATGAAAGGAGACATTTAAAAAGGTGTGCTGTCCCTTTAAATGTGATGGCCAGAACTCCCTTGGAGTTCATTTATGCTTGTCACACCCTTGCTCCTGGCTCCGCCCCTAATGTCTCCTGGCTCCACCCCCAAAGTCTCCAGATATTTCTTGAATTGGACTTGGCAACCCTAGGTGGAGCTCATCATAACCAGCACTTTGTAACGGACTCGGTACATCACTGGCTGCCAGTGATGTACCGAGTCCGTTACAAAGTGCTGGTTATCACCTTTAAAGCCCTATAGGGCCGAGGACCTGCCTACTTGAGGACCGTTTCTCCCCATATGAGCCCCAGAGAGCGCTGAGGTCAGCTGGAAAGAACCCGCTGAATATCCCTGGGCCAAGGGAGGCCAGATTGAAGACCACCCGGGATCGGGCCTTCTCCATTGCAGCCCCACTGCTGTGGAATCAACTCCTGGAGGAGGTACGGGCCCTGCGATGCTTAGACCAATTCCGCAGGGCCTGTAAGACCTACCTCTTCAAAATAGCCTTCGCCTAATACCGAGCCAAGAAAGTTTCGCTGGACATGTTTTAGCCATTGAGTCTTATTAAAGACCTAAGCTATAGCACCACAATATTCATTTTAATACAAGCTGTTAATGATTTAATGATGATTTTTATAATTGTAATTATTTTGTATGGTTTTATTGTATAATATATTCGTATGTTGTGAGCCGCCCTGAGCCTGCCCTGGCGGGGAGGGTGGGATATAAATAAAAAGTATTATTATTATTATTATTATTATTATTATTATTATTATTATTATCATATGCCACCCCCTCACTAGCCAAAAGTAACCCAACACAAGAAAAGAGAACCCTGGGTGAACGAGGCCTGCTTGGCCTGGCTAGAGATCCAGCCAGCCCAAAGAGGCCTCGCTCGCCTGGGGCTCTCTGGGCCGCCCCCTCCCGCAGTCAAAAGCCCAGCAAGCCACCTCCTCGCAAAATCACATAAGAAGTGGAGAAAGGGTGGCGTGGGCTTTCTCGAGGGGTTCATGAGGGCTGCAGGGGGGGGGGGTTATGGCAAAGCCCCTGGTGGCTGGCTGGCTGCCCGCTCTCCGAATCCAGGGATTGTTATGCAGCTGCACCTCCTCTTCAATGGACAAGGCTGGTAGGGGGGAAGGAGCAGGGGGAACCTTCAGAAAAGTTCAGGAGCTGTGCTCCCGTGAGCTCCTGCTGAATTCAAGGCCTGGGCCTGGAGGCTTTTCAGCATTGCAACTGGTCTCCGAATGGCAGAGATCCATTCCCCTGGAGACAATGGGCTGGGCTCTATAGCAGGGGTGGCCAATGGTGGCTCTCCAGAAGCCTTTTGCATACAACTCCCATCAGCCCCAGCCAGCATGGCCAATGGCTGGGGCTGATGGGAGTTGTAGAAGAAGAAGAAGATATTGGATTTATATCCCGCCCTCCACTCCGAAGAGTCTCAGAGCGGGCTCACAATCTCCTTTACCTTCCTCCCCCACAACAGACCACCCTGTGAGGTAGATGAAGATATTGATTTATATCCCACCTTCCACTCCGAAGAGTCTCAGAGCGGCCCACTATCTCCTTTACCTTCCTCCCCACAACAGACAACCTGTGAGGTAGATGAAGATATTGGATTTATATCCCACCTTCCACTCCGAAGAGTCTCAGAGCGGCTCACTATCTCCTTTACCTTCCTCCCCCACAACAGACACCCCGTGAGGTGGGTGGGGCTGAGAGGGCTCTCACAGCAGCTGCCCTTTCCAAGCACAACCTCTGCCAGGGCTATGCTGACCCAAGGCCATGCTAGCAGGTGCAAGTGGAGGAGTGGGGAATTGAACCCGGTTCTCCCAGATAAGAGTCCGCACACTTAACCACTACACCAAACTGGCTCTCCCCGGGGGGGGGGGGGGACATCTGGAGTTGTAGGGGGGAAAACATCTGGAGAGCTACCGTTGGCCACCCCTGCTCTATGGCATTATACCCTCTGAGCTCCAACTCTCTCCAAGCCCCATCCACCCCAGGCTCCACCTCCAAAATCTCCAGGCATTTCCAAATCAGAGTGTGTAACCCTCCTACACGGACGCATTCTCCATACATAGGGGCTGTGCTCACAAGGGGCTGTGCTCATCATGTGGAAGTCAGGGGGCAGCATTTGGGGGCCCACCTCGCCCCCCACGCATGAGGGTGTCATACTTCCAGGGCGACTGCAGAAAGCCAGTTCAATGCATTCTTCACGACCCACAGCCATGCTGGATAATGACAGACACTTCCCTCACACAGGCAATGGAGCCCTCTGCTCACGACCTGAGTTCGATCCCCACGGAAGCTGGGTTCAGGTCGCCGGCTCCAGGTCGACTCAACCTTCCATCCTTCCGAGGTCGGTAAAATGAGCACACAGCTTGCTGGGGGGAAAGGGTAGACGACTGGGGAAGGCAAGGGCAAAGCACCCCCGTAAAAAAGCCTGCCGTGAAACATTGTGAAAGCAACGTCACCCCAGAGTCGGAAACGACTGGTGCTTGCACAGGGGACGACCTTTACCTTTTAAACCTAAAACAACTTCTCGCCCGCAATGATAAACTACTTCACAGTAACATGGGTTTTGGTACCAAGGCCTGCGACGACTGAGATGCCAACTCGATCGTAAAATGAAGAACAAAAGGGGGTGTCAAAGCTACACAATACCAAAACCCACCAAGACTAAACCATCCATTTTTAAACTCTAATAGCCATTTTCAAAATAGTTTCAAATGCTTAGTAAGACAGCCAGTTTCTTTAGAACCAGTTTGGTGTAGTGATTAAGTGTGTGGACTTTTATCTGGCAGAACCGGGTTTGAGTCCCCACTCCAACGCGTACACCTGCTGATGTCACCTTGGGTCCGCCACCAGTTCTCTCAAAGCTGTTCTGCTCAAGAGCTGTTTCTGTCAGAGCTCTCTCAGCCCTACCTACCTCACAGGGTGCTTGTTGTGGGAGGGGAAGGGAAAGGAGATTTGTAAGCCACTCTGAGACTCCTCTGGGTAGTGAAGGGGGTGGGGTATGATGATGATGATGATATTGGATTTATATCCTGCCCTCCACTCCAAAGAGTCTCAGAGCGGCTCACAATCTCCTTTACCTTCCTCCCCCACAACAGGCACCCTATCGAGGTGGTGTGGGCTGGAGAGGGCTCTCCCAGCAGCTGCCCTTTCAAGGACTTCTGCCAGAGCTATGGCTGACCCAAGGCCATGCCAGCAGGTGCAAGTGGAGGAGTGGGGAATCACACCCGGTTCTCCCAGATAAGAGTCCACACACTTAACCACTATACCAAACTGGTATAAATCCAATCTCTTCTCTTCTTCACATTTTCAAGTTCATATAATATTGTAATTGACATTCCAGTACAACCACTTTGTCAAAATTCTGGAAAAAGCTCTACAGTACATTTACATATATAAAGCTCCATTGACCAATATTCTTCTCCTCTATAAATTTCAATCTTAATACAATAGCTATTCAGTCAATCCGGCAGAGGAGCACAAAGTATACACGCCATTCAGCCGTCAAAAATTCTTCCCCTTCGTAAGTTTCAAGCCAGTTTGGTATAGTGGTTAAGTGTGCGGACTCTTATCTGGGAGAACCAGGTTTGATTCCCCACTCCTCCACTTGCACCTGCTGGAATGGCCTTGGGTCAGCCATAGCTCTGGCAGAGGTTGTCCTTGAAAGGGCAGCTGCTGTGAGAGCCCTCTCCAGCCCCACCCACCTCACAGGGTGTCTGTTGTGAGGGAAGAAGACATAGGAGATTGTAAGCCGCTCTGAGTCTCTGATTCAGGGAGAAGGGGGGGATATAAATCTGCAATTCTTCTTCTTCTTAATACATATAGCTATTCGGTCAATTCAGTAGAGGAGCAAATATACAAACGTTCATTCAGCCATCTAAATACGCCCCTTCCAGAGAGTTCAAGATGTTTCAATATGTATCTTCTGCGGTTTCAGGCTGCTAGATGGAACCTGGTTTCAGTTCCCTTTTACACAGACGCAGAGTCCACAGCTTTGCAGATGGACCAGCTGGGTTCTGAACAAACGTTTGCATTTTTGCTGGATTGACTGAATTGCTATATGTATTAAGAACGCACAGAGAAGAACGTTTGATGGCTGAATGAAATCGCTATTACTTCGCTCCTCTGCTGGATTGAACGAATAGGCATTTAAGAACTTAAAGCTGTCAGCGTCGTCACGCATGGCGTCCAGCGCGCGAAGAATAAAAACAGCCAGACGTCAGGTGGACAGGGTCGATAGAAATGCTTTATTTCAGCGGCGCTAAAAATCATCTGACAAATGCATCATCTGTGGTTTTGATTAAACACCACTCTCGAATAAAATCCACAAAATCAGCATGAGGCGTTGGCATCTTGTTAGTGATGTACCAGGGTCTGATTCAGTATAAGGCAGCTTCATGTGTTCATAAGCTTACTTTCCCCAAGCTTCTACGGGAGGGACGGTGGCTCAGTGGTAGAGCATCTGCTTGGTAAGCAGAAGGTCCCAGGTTCAATCCCCGGTATCTCCAACTAAAAAGGGTCCAGGCAAGCAGGCATGAAAAACCTCAGCTTGAGACCCTGGAGAGCAGGGGAGGGATGGTGGCTCAGTGGTAGAGCATCTGCTTGGTAAGCGGAAGGTCCCAGGTTCAATCCCGGCATCTCCAACTAAAAAGGGTCCAGGCAAGTAGGCGTGAAAAACCTCAGCTTGAGACCCAGGAGAGCAGGGGAGGGACGGTGGCTCAGTGGTAGAGCATCTGCTTGGTAAGTGGAAGGTCCCAGGTTCAATCCCCGGCATCTCCAACTAAAAAGGGTCCAGGCAAGTAGGCGTGAAAAACCTCAGCTTGAGACCCAGGAGAGCAGGGGAGGGACGGTGGCTCAGTGGTAGAGCATCTGCTTGGTAAGTGGAAGGTCCCAGGTTCAATCCCCGGCATCTCCAACTAAAAAGGGTCCAGGCAAGTAGGCGTGAAAAACCTCAGCTTGAGACCCTGGAGAGCCGCTGCCAGTCTGAGTAGACAAGACTGACTTTGATGGACCGAGGGTCTGATCCAGTAGAAGGCAGCTTCATATGTTCAAGTGTGCTCAGGGAATGTTACAACGCTGACCAAAGACAGGTTGGCATACAAAGACAGGAGTCTCCTTGTCTCTGGCAAGATCGCCGGCTCTGCTTGAAACACAGATGGCAGAAAGAGAATCTTACTGCGACTTCGGCGCACGTGGCTGTTTCGACAGATGGAAAAGGCAGCCGGGAACGCAGCCAGCAACTAGCTTGTGGGAGAGAGCTAGATCTGCGTTCCAGATATCGGGCTTTCTCTGCCGCCGTTTTGAACCATCAGATTACGTCTCTTGGCAACACAAGGGCGCTTTACATAAGTTTATCCCTGCAATTACAATGGATGGGGTGCCACAGCCAATCCTAGCTTCCTAATGAGCATGTGTGTGGGGCATACCTTGAGAAAAGAAAGGTCGTCTCCACGTTGGGTGCATGCTTTACATTTCCATGGAGGTTCATCTTAGGTACAAACAGGGTGGAATTCCAGCAGGAGCTCCTTTGCCTATTAGGCCACCCCCCCCCCCCCCCCGATGTAGCCAATCCTCCTGGAGCTTACAAGGCTCTTTTTTTGTAGAAGACGACTGCAGATTTATACCCCGCCCTTCTCTTTGAATCAGAGACTCAGAGTGGCTCACAATCGCCTACATCTTCTCCCCTCACAACAGACAACCTGTGAGGTGGGTGGGGCTGGAGAGGGCTCTCACAGCAGCTGCCCTTTCAAGGACAACCTCTGCCAAGGCCATTCCAGCAGGTGCAAGTGGAGGAGTGGGGAATCAAACCCAGTTCTCCCAGATAAGAATCTGCACACTTAACCAGTACACCAAACTGGCTCTCTTGGATGATTGACTACGTCAGGGGTGTGCGGCCTAATATGCAAAGGAGCTCCTGTTAGAATTCCACAAAACTCTAAAAATACAAAACTCTAAAAATGATGCAACGTCTGAATCAGCCCACAATAGCCTTTTTTGCAGGCAAAGAATGTCAGGGCCCAATCTGTGTCACCCCATAATGGTTGTGAAGAGCACAGCCAAGTTGCAACCAAGTTATTGTGACATAAGAACAGAAGAGAAGCCATGTTGGATCAGGCCAGTGGCCCCTCCAGTCCAACACTCTGTGTCACATAAGAACAGAAGAGAAGCCATGTTGGACCAGGCCAGTGGCCCCTCCAGTCCAACACTCTGTGTCACATAAGAACATAAGAGAAGCCATGTTGGATCAGGCCAGTGGCCCATCCAGTCCAACACTCTGTGTCACATAAGAACATAAGAGAAGCCATGTTGGATCAGGCCAGTGGCCCATCCAGTCCAACACTCTGTGTCACATAAGAACAGAAGAGAAGCCATGTTGGATCAAGCCAGTGGCCCCTCCAGTCCAACACTCTGTGTCACATAAGAACATAAGAGAAGCCATGTTGGATCAGGCCAATGGCCCCTCCAGTCCAACACTCTGTGTCACATAAGAACAGAAGAGAAGCCATGTTGGATCAGGCCAGTGGCCCATCCAGTCCAACACTCTGTGTCACATAAGAACAGAAGAGAAGCCATGTTGGATCAGGCCAGTGGCCCATCCAGTCCAACACTCTGTGTCACATAAGAACATAAGAGAAGCCATGTTGGATCAGGCCAATGGCCCATATATATATATATTCTGGTCATCGCACCTCAAAAAGGATATTATAGCATTGGAGAAAGTCTGGAAAAGGGCAACTAGAATGATTAAAGGGCTGGAGCACTTTCCCTATGAAGAAAGGTTGAAACGCTTGGGACTCTTTAGCTTGGAGAAACGTCGACTGCGGGGTGACATGATAGAGGTTTACAAGATAATGCATGGAATGGAGAAAGTAGAGAAAGAAGTCCTTTTCTCCCTTTCTCACAATACAAGAACTCGTGGGCATTCGATGAAATTGCTGAGCAGACAGGTTAAAACGGATAAAAGGAAGTCCTTCTTCACCCAAAGGGTGATTAACATGTGGAATTCACTGCCACAGGAGGTGGTGGCTGCTACAAGTATAGCCACCTTCAAGAGAGGTTTAGATAAAAATATGAAGCAGAGGTCCATCAGTGGCTATTAGCCACAGTGTGTGTATGTGTGTGTGTATATATATATTAAAAAAATTTTTTGCCACTGTGTGACACAGAGTGTTGGACTGGATGGGCCATTGGCCTGATCCAACATGGCTTCTCTTATGTTCTTATGTGACACAGAATGTTGGACTGGATGGGTCACTGGCCTGATCCAACATGGCTTCTCTTCTGTTCTTCTGTGACACAGAGTGTTGGACTGGATGGGCCACTGGCCTGATCTAACATAGCTTCTCTTATGTTCTTATCTGACAATGAGACTCTGAGATTCAGAGTGACGGACAGGCTATAAATCCAATAACTTCTTCTAGTGACTATGACTTGCATGCATCTCCCACTTTTTGCAAGCATGACAGCCAGTGTGGTATAATGCAGAGGTGGCCAACAGTAGCTCTCCAGATGTTTTTTTTGCCTATAACTCCCATCAGCCCCAGCCAGCATGGCCAATGGCTGGGGCTGATGGGAGTTGTAGGCAAAAAAGCATCTGGAGAGCTACAGTTGGCCACCCCTGGTATAATGAATACTTTTTTGGAGCAGGAATGCACAGGAACACAGTTCCAGCTGACTCGGCAGCAGGGGTGTGGCCTACGATGCAAATAAACTCCTGCTGGGCTTTTTCTACAGAAATAACAGACTGCGAGACAGACTGTTTTGCGAGACCCACGAATGGCGTTTTTTGTCCCTGCTGCCCATCGAGCCAAAGTCCGTGCTCTGCGTCGTGACTCCTCCAAACGAGATTTTGCAGATGAGCTTTTGAACGACTCTGTAATCATTTGAGCAAGAAAAGGGTGCCTGAGAGGACTAAACGCGGTTTGCTTTCTACCCTTATACAATCCGTTTCGCCCTTCTCTGAGCTGTCGGTGCCTTTTCTCTTCGCTTTGGTTTCTCCCCTCCCACATTGCTAACATTTTGCCTCCGAGAGCTAAGGAGCACAGATCTCTCTCGCTTGGGCCAACAACCTTGCACAGTCAGGGCTTGACAGAAAGCAGCAGCCCTGAGAATAAATATCTTGAAGGACCCAGTCCTTTGTCTGGGTCGGGGCGCCCGGGAAGGGGAAATACCTCTCCCGGTCTTCGACGGGGCGCCACTGAAAGCGGCGCACCGGGTCAGGAGTCTGGGAGTTTTACTGGAGCCTTCTTTATCAATGGAGGCCCAGATTGCAGCCACTTCCAAGTCAGCCTTTTTTCACCTGAGGCGGGCAAGGCAGTTGGCTCCCTTCCTAGAGCGCCAAGACCTGGCAACGGTACTTCACGCAACGGTCACCTCGAGACTGGATTACTGTAATGCCCTCTACATGGGGCTGCCTCTGTACCGAACCCGGAGGCTGCAGCTGGTGCAGAACGCAGCGGCCAGACTGTTGTTGGGGCTCCCTAAATGGGAGCACATACAGCCTGGGCTGCGCAAGCTGCACTGGCTGCCAGTTACATACCGGGTTCGTTACAAAGTGCTGGTCATTACCTTTAAAGCCCTATATGGTCGAGGACCTGTCTACCTTAGGGACCGTCTCTCCCCATACGAACCCCAGAGAGCACTGAGGTCAGCTGGAAAAAACTTGTTGACCACCCCCGGACCGAAAGAGGTGAAGCTGCAATGTACCCGTAACCGGGCCTTCTCTTCTGCAGCCCCGAACCTATGGAACCAACTTCCAGAGGAAATGCGGGCCCTGCGGGACCTTGAACAATTCCGCAGGGCCTGCAAGACCTTCCTCTTCCGACTGGCTTTCGCTGACGAAGAAAGAAATTGCTAATGATTACCGCCATTATAAAAGCACAACTAGCATTAGCACTTTTATCAACTTAATTAAGTGATTTTAAACTTATCAGAATTTTTAATGTTTAATGTTAATGTAACCTTGTCTTTTGTATAAGGGAAACTGAATGATGTTGTTAGCCGCCCTGAGCCTGCTCCGGCGGGGAGGGCGGGATATAAATAAAATTACCTACCTACCTACCTACCATACGGTGCAGCCTCATACCGGGCCCTAGGACAGAAAGGCCATTTCTTAACCTTTTCTTAACCTTTGCAGTAAAGTCAGAGGAAGTCCTTGGGAGACAGGAGAGACCCAGGGAGCACGCAGAGAGCCCAACTACAGGCTGGGTGTGTTGGCAGGGAGCGGCTCAACTGAAATCTGATGCCTGCATTGGCTCAAAGCAATTATGTGCCAGGTCAAGCAGATGGCACCAAAGCGGCTCTGGAAGCAGAGCCACGAGGAGGGATTTGAAGACAAGCGCCGGCCAGGAGGAAAGGATTCTGGATTGGCGCACTGGAGCATGTAATGCGCCTGCTTCTACCGAACAGAGCGAAGCGGAGCGGCCGCATTTAGTCCTCTTAGGCGCCCTTTTCTTGCTCAAATCGTTACAGAGTCGCTAAAAGGCTCATCTGCAAAATCCCTTTGGGGGAGTCACGAAGCAGAGCACGGACTTTGGTTTAATGAGCAGCAGGGCCCAAAACGGCATTCGTGGGTCTTACGAAAAGAGTCTGTCGAGCAGTCTGCAATTTCTGTAGAAGCAGCCCAGCAGGAACGTGTTTGCATATTAGGCCACGCCCCTGCCGCCTAGCCAGCTGGAACTGTGTTCCTGTGCATTCCTGCTCCAAAAAAGCCCTGTATCCATTATACCACACTGGCTCTCACGCTTGCAGAAATAAGTTTCGAAAGGATGAGCAACTGGGGGAGAAATCAGAGCTGTTCATTGATTCGGGTTCTGCAAAAGAATAGGAGTCTGTGGAAGTAATGACGTAGGACTGCACAGATTAGGGAAGCCAGCCTCCAAGTGGAAGCTGGGGATCCACCACGATGACAGTTCATCTTCAGACTACAGAGATCAGTTCCCTTGGAGAAAATGGCTATTTTAGAGGGTAGACTCTGTAGCATTGTCCTCCACTGAGGTCCCTGTCCTCCAAGACTCCATCCCAAAATCCCAAGGAGTTTCCCAATCTGGACTTGGCAATACTATCTCCCATCCTGCACCAGTGGCTGGGGCTGGGGGAGAAGAAGAAGAAGACATTGGATTTATATTCCACCCTCCACTCAAGAGTCTCAGAGCGGCTCACAATCTCCTTTCCCTTCCTCCCCCACAACAGACCCCCTGTGAGGTAGATGAAGATATTGGATTTATATCCCGCCCTCCACTCCGAAGAGTCTCAGAGCGGCTCACAATTTCCTTTCCCTCCCCCCCCCCCACAACAGACACCCTGTGAGGTAGATGAAGATATTGGATTTATATCCTGCCCTCCACTCTGGAGAGTCTCAGAGCAGCTCACAATCTCTTTTATCTCCCTCCCCCACAACAGACACCCTGTGAGGTGGGTGGGGCTGGAGAGGGCTCTCACAGCAGCTGCCCTTTCAAGGACAACCCCTGCCAGAGCTATGGCTGACCCAAGGCCATTCCAGCAGCTGCAAGTGGAGGAGTGAGGAATCAAACTCGGTTCTCCCAAATAAGAGTCTGCACACTTAACCACTACACCAAACTGGAAGCTGGCAACCCTCGCACAGATCTTTGTTATGCACTCTCAGACTGAATTTTGCACCTGTTTATATCTTACCTGATTCGATAGAGGCTCCTCAAAGAACCAATCACCTACAAAAATGCCCTTCATCACGTCATAAGAACATAAGAGAAGCCATGTTGGATCAGGCCAGTGGCCCATCCAGTCCAACACTCTGTGTCACATAAGAACATAAGAGAAGCCATGTTGGATCAGGCCAGTGGCCCGTCCAGTCCAACACTCTGTGTCACATAAGAACAGAAGAGAAGCCATGTTGGATCAGGCCAGTGGTCCATCCAGTCCAACACTCTGTGCCACATAAGAACATAAGAGAAGCCCTGTTGGATCAGGCCAATGGCCCATCCAGTCCAACACTCTGTCACATAAGAACATAACAGAAGCCATGTTGGATCAGGCCAATGGCCCATCCAGTCCAACACTCTGTGCCACATAAGAACATAAGAGAAGCCATGTTGGATCAGGCCAATGGCCCATCCAGTCCAACACTCTGTCACATAAGAACATAACAGAAGCCATGTTGGATCAGGCCAATGGCCCATCCAGTCCAACACTCTGTGCCACATAAGAACATAAGAGAAGCCATGTTGGATCAGGCCAATGGCCCATCCAGTCCAACACTCTGTGTCACACAGTGGCCCCCCCAAAAAAATGGAGGTTCACAAGTAGGGCAAGAAGCCCTTCCACTTTGCCCCCCCCCCAGCACCAAGAATACAGAGCATCACTGCCCCAGACAGTTCCAGTAATATGCTGTGGCTAATAGCCACTGATGGACCTCTGCTCCATATTTTTATCCAAACCCCTCTTGAAGCTGGCTATGCTTGTAGCCACTACCACTTCCCGTGGCAGTGAATTCCACATGTTAATCACCCTTTGGGGGAAGAAGGACTTCCTTTTATCCATTCTAACCCGGCTGCTCAGCAATTTAATTGAATGCCCACAGTTCTTGTATTGCTTTCTCCATCCCATGCATAATCTTGTCAACCTCTCTCATGTCACCCCGCAGTCAACGTTTCTCCAAACTAAAGAGCCCCAAGCGTTTTAACCTTTCTTCATAGGGAAAGTGTTCCAAACCTTTAATCATTCTAGTTCCCCTTTTCTGCACTTTTCCCAATGCTGTAATATCCTTTTTGAGGTGCGGCGACCAGAATTGTACACAGTATTCCAAATGAGACCGCACCATCGATTTATACAGGGGCATTATGATACTGGCTGATTTGTTTTCAATTCCCTTCCTAGGAGCCCGTACAAACCCGTACAAAACCATGTGAGTGCCCTCCGACATAACGAGCTCATCTAGATAATCTGTCCGTTCAGCCTGGTTCTCTGGAGGCCTACCCAAGATGAAGTCTTCTGACTCCTTCCTGAAGGCTGGAGCCAAAGTAATGGGATATCCTCTGGAGAGTGGGACTGCTACTTGAAGAATCCTACTCTGGAAACTCCACCCCGCCCAAATGTGGGTAGGGGTCCTAAGTTTCATAGTTCAATGGCAGAAAAACTGCTGTGCATTCCAAGGACGCCAGGTTCAAATCCCATGTACATATTTAAAACATTTATATGCCACCTTCCCACCCGAAAAGGGCCCCACGGTCATGAACAACAAGGTATTAAAACATTTAAAACATTCAAGGTAGTCCCCTGTGCAAGCACCGGTCGTTTCCAACTCTGGGGTGACATTGCATCATGACGTTTTCATGGCAGACTTTTGACGGGGTGGTTTGCCATTGCCTTCCCCGGTCTCTACACTCCCCTCCCCCCCTTGGAAACTGGGGACTCGTTTAACCGACATCGGAAGGATGGAAGGCTGAGTCAACCTGGAGCCGGCTACCTGAACCAGCTTCTGCTGGGATTGAACTCAGGGCGTAAGCAGAGGGCTCCGACTGCAGTCCTGCAGCTTTACCACTCTGCGCCACGGGGCTCTTGAGTTTAAAACATTACACATGCATATATATATATATTTCCTTGGTGGTCTCTAGTCCAAACATTAGCCAGGGCTGACCCCGCTTTGCTTCTAAGCCTTTGCAACAGCAGTTTGCATAGCAACTCTTGACTTCCTTGGTGGTCTACCATGCCATCCATGTATTTACCAGGGTCAGCCCTGCTTAGCTTCTGAGATCTTGCAACAGCAGTTTGCGTAGCAACTCTGGACATTCTTGGTGGTCTACCATCCATGTATTTACCAGCTTAGCTTCTGAGATCTCGCAATGGCAGTTTGCGGAGTGACCCTGGACTTCCTTGGTGGTCTCCCATCCAAGCATTAATCAGAGCTGAACCAGCTTAGCTTCTGAGATCTTGCAATTCCAGTTTGCGGAGTGACCCTGGACTTCCGTGGTGGTCTCCCATCCAAGCATTAATCAGAGCTGAACCAGTTTAGCTTCTGAGATCTTGCAATTCTAGTTTGCGGAGTGACCCTGGACATCCTTGGTGGTCTCCCATCCAAGCATTAATCAGAGCTGAACCAGCTTAGCTTCTCAGATCTTGCAATTCCAGTTTGTGTAATGACCTGGATATCCTTGGTGGTCTCCCATCCAAGCATTAATCAGAGCTGAACCAGCTTAGCTTCTGAGATCTTGCAATTCCAGTTTGCGGAGTGACCCTGGACTTCCTTGGTGGTCTCCCATCCAAGCATTAATCAGAGCTGAACCAGCTTAGCTTCTGAGATCTTGCAATTCCAGTTTGCGGAGTGACCCTGGACTTCCGTGGTGGTCTCCCATCCAAGCATTAATCAGAGCTGAACCAGTTTAGCTTCTGAGATCTTGCAATTCTAGTTTGCGGAGTGACCCTGGACATCCTTGGTGGTCTCCCATCCAAGCATTAATCAGAGCTGAACCAGTTTAGCTTCTGAGATCTTGCAATTCCAGTTTGCAGAGTGACCCTGGACATCCTTGGTGGTCTCCCATCCAAGCATTAATCAGAGCTGAACCAGCTTAGCTTCTCAGATCTTGCAATTCTAGTTTGCAGAGTGACCCTGGACTTCCTTGGTGGTCTCCCATCCAAGCATTAATCAGAGCTGAACCAGCTTAGCTTCTCAGATCTTGCAATTCCAGTTTGTGTAATGACCTGGATATCCTTGGTGGTCTCCCATCCAAGCATTAATCAGAGCTGAACCAGCTTAGCTTCTGAGATCTTGCAATTCCAGTTTGCGGAGTGACCCTGGACTTCCGTGGTGGTCTCCCATCCAAGCATTAATCAGAGCTGAACCAGTTTAGCTTCTGAGATCTTGCAATTCTAGTTTGCAGAGTGACCCTGGACATCCTTGGTGGTCTCCCATCCAAGCATTAATCAGAGCTGACCCAGTTTAGCTTCTGAGATCTTGCAATTCCAGTTTGCAGAGTGACCCTGGACATCCTTGGTGGTCTCCCATCCAAGCATTAATCAGAGCTGAACCAGCTTAGCTTCTCAGATCTTGCAATTCTAGTTTGCAGAGTGACCCTGGACTTCCTTGGTGGTCTCCCATCCAAGCATTAATCAGAGCTGAACCAGCTTAGCTTCTGAGATCTTGCAATTCCAGTTTGCGGAGTGACCCTGGACTTCCTTGGTGGTCTCCCATCCAAGCATTAATCAGAGCTGAACCAGCTTAGCTTCTCAGATCTTGCAATTCCAGTTTGCAGAGTGACCCTGGACTTCCTTGGTGGTCTCTCATCCAAGCATTAATCAGAGCTGAACCAGCTTAGCTTCTGAGATCTTGCAATTCCAGTTTGCGGAGTGACCCTGGGCTTCCATATTGCTCCCCCATCCAAGAACTAACCAGTGCTTAGCTTCCAAGATCTGATGAAACCTGGGACATCCAGGTCAGGGCATATATGAAATAACAATAAAATATATATAAATGTAGAAACACAACTCCATCAGGGAGGAAGGACAATAACAGTTTCCCAGGAGTACGCCAAACAAAACAGAAAAATCTTCACCTGCTGACAGAAGATAATGACTGAAGGAGACATGACAGGAGACACAAAGGAGTTCTAGACTTTCGGTGCCACAACCAAGAAGTCCCTTTCTCATGTTGCCCTGAGTTTAGTCTCAGATGGTGAAGGCACCCAATGCAAGGCCTCTGAAGATGGCTGGAATAGACTGGCAGGTTCCTTTGGGTTAGGTGGACCAGTTCTTTGACAGTCCAATGCCAGTTTGGTGCAGTGGTTAAGTGTTCAAACTCTTATCTGGGAGAACCGGTGTTGATTCCTGACTCCTCTGCTTGCAGCTGCTGGAATGGCCTTGGGTCAGCCATAGCAATCACAGAGTTTGTCCTTGAAAGGGCAGCATCTGAGAGTGCTCTCTCAGCCTCACCTACCTCACAGAGTGTTTGTTGTGGAGGAGGAAGATTAAGGAGATGGTGAGCCGCTCTGAGACTCTGAGCGGAGGGCGGAATATAAATCCGATATCATCATGTTTATGTTTAATTGGATTATATCCCGCCCGCCCCAGGGTGGCTTACATCAGATCATAGAACAATCAAATCATTAAACAATATAAATTAAAAACATTATACAGTTGGTGCTAAATTAGATGTTACTCATTCTCAAGACGACAGTTGTTCCAGGATTCTCCTACAGGCTTGCCGGAAGAGAACGGCCTTACAAGCCTTGCAGAACTGAGCGAGGTCCCGCAAGGCCCGAACCTCTTCCAGCAATTGATTCCACCAGGAGGGGGCTGCCACTGAAAAGGCCCGAGCCCTTCTGGTCGACAGTCTCGCCTCCTTCAGCCCGGGGATCACTAGGAGATGTTGGGATCCTAATCTCAGCACTCTCTGGGTAAAGTGTGGGGACAGACGGACCCTCAGGTAAACGGGTCCTCAGCCATATAGGGCTTTAATGGTAATAACCAGCACTTTGTAACGGATCCGGTACACTACTGGTAGCCAGTGCAGTTCCTGCAGCGCTGGGTGTATGTGCTCCCATTTGGGCCGCCCCAGTAACAGCCTAGCAGCCACGTTCTGACTAGCAGAAGTTTCCGGGTTCACAACAAAGGCAGCCCCAAGTAGAAGGCATTACAGTAGTCCAGTTTCGGTCTGTTTGTTTTTATTTTGTATTATTTTAAAATTTCTTATAGATTTCTATAACAATATATTGCTAATTAATAATTTTTTTAAAATTTTATTAATTAGCAATATATTGTTACAGAAATCTATAAGAAATTTTAAAATAATACAAAATAAAAACAATACATCGCTTCCCCCCCCCTTCTCCTCCCTCCCATTTTCTTGACCCTTGCCGGTGTTTTAAAATGAAAGAGAAAAAGAAACAAGGTAACTTAACAAATCAAGAATCCCCCATTATAGAACCTTATATCAATACGGAAGAAATAAAAATATAAAATAAGAAAAGTTAATTCTATAAGTTCATCTTCATTTTTCTTTTTTTTGTGTGTTAAAACAATTTTATTGGTAACATATGGTAATAAATCTATATCTTACAACTTTAAAAAAATTATCTACCCCATATATTACTTTCCACCCACCCCTCCCCCCGTTACTTCATTTTTCAATAAATTCTAATCCATTATTCCACCTCCTTCAGCTTTTATCAAAAATCACTAAGTGTCCCCTTACTTGCCATTGTTTTTCAACATAGTTTTGAAATTTCTCCCATTCCTTCCTAAACTGCTCCAAATCATAGCCTTTTAAGATTCTTGTAAGTTTATCCATTTCACTCCATGACAAAACTTTTAAAATCCAGTCCCATTTTTTCTGGTATTTTGTCTTGCTTCCATAGCTGCGCATACAATGCCCTAGCAGCTGAAAGCAGATACCACACCATCGTTCTATCTTGTTTTGAAAAACTTTCTATTTGTAATCCCAACAAAAAAGAGTCTGGAGTAGGGTTGCCAAGTCCAATTTAAGAAATATCTGGGGACTTTGGGGGTGGAGCCAGGAGACATTGGGGCGGAGCCAAGAGCAAGGGTGTGACAAGCATAACTGAACTTCAAGGGAGTTCTGGCCATCACATTTAAAGGGACAGCACACCTTTTTAAATGCCTTCCTTCCATCGGAAATAATGAAGGATAGGGGCACCTTCTTTTGGGGCTCATAGAATTGGACCCCCTGGTCCAATATTTTTGAAACTTTGGAGGTATTTTGGGGAGAGGCACTAGATGCTATACTGAAAATTTGGTGCCTCTATCTCAAAAAACAGCCCCCCCACCAGAGCTCAATTTCCCATCATTCCCTATGGGAATCGTTCATGAAGGTGCATGATGGCTGTGGGGATGGGGCTTCTCCCGCCAGCCAGCTGGCTGGGGGAGGGGGAAAGCCTGTAAAACCAGGGGATCCCCCTCTGGGACCTGGGGATTCGGAAGCCTAGTCTGGAGAATACAGTAGTGCAGTCTCGAGATGACCGTTGCATGAATCACAGTTGCCAGGCCGCCACGGTCAAGGAAAAGAACCAACTGTTTCACCCGCCTAAGGAGAAAGAAGACGGCTTTCGCAGTTGCTGCTCTCTGGGCCTCCATCGTCAGGGAGGCCTCCAGTAGCACCCCCAAACTTCTGACCTTGGATGACATTGTCAGTGGTCGGCAGGGGGATTTCCCTGCCATAGAATCAACCCTCCAAGGTGCCCATTTTCTGCAGGGGAGCTGATCTCTGTAGTCTGAAAAATCAGCTGCGATAGCAGATCTCCAGTTGCCACTTGGAAATTGCAGAACAAACACCCGCAGATGGTCGCAACCAAATCACTACAATAAATATCGACTGCATTTAGTACACTCTACAGCGTTATTGAATCAACAGCCGCGTACAAAAGATTAATCTATCAAAGCCCTTGGTAAATTTCAGAGTAGCTCAGAGCTTCCTTGCAGCCGCAATCAACTGCATGCCGACGGATAACGGAAGTTCTCTAGGAGGCTAAAAATACTGAAAAAACCTTGGGGGGGGGGAGGTGGAAAACTTGGGGCGGGGGGAAATCAGCAAACCGATCCTTTGTTGTGCTTTCAAGAGCAAGCATAAGAATCTGAGATTCAACAGCGATCATGAGACTGAAACTGGTGAAACTGAGAGTGAACGTCGTTTGCTGAGAGAATTCTGAATTATTGTCCTGTCCATGAAGAAACTTGGGACTGGAACACCTGCTCCAGATCAACTGCTCATCACCAGGACGGTTGAGCCTTCAAGCATATGGCGGAATCTTATAATCAGGGCTTTTTTTGGTACCAACAACTCCTGATGCAGCCAATCCTCCTGGAGCTTACAGTGAGCTGTGTACCGAGAGCCAGTTTGGTGTAGTGGTGAAGTGTGCGGACTCTTATCTGAAGAAGAAGAAGAAGAAGATATGGGATTTATATCTGCACACTTCACCACTACACCAAACTGGCTATCCTGGGGACTGGATAAACATATGGAGCAGCAGTCCATCTGTAGCTCTTAGCCATATGGTATAGATGGAACACTCTGTCTGGGGCAGTGATGCTCTGTCTTCTTGGTGGTTGGAGAGGCCACAGTGGGAGAGATTCTAGAGTTCTGGTTTTGTAGCAGGAAAAACCCCTGCAGTAGGCAATTGATGGTTGGTTCAGGGACAGATGAGGCCTGGGGCAGGATCAGGAAAACAGCTTTTTCTTTATTGAAATAATATGCTCATGGATCAGGCCCATAAGGCTCATGCCAGAAGGTATGGGCCTGACCCCGATTACAGAAAGAACACAAGGTTTTATACTGCTTAAAGTTATACATCGGCAGAATCAAGCAAACTGGAACCACGTCAAGACGCAGGTGGGACACAATTGGGCCTTTCGGTACTATCCGTTCACGGCATTGCATGGCAGCAGTATTTGCAGTCATAAGACAAGCTAAACCGGCGCTTTCCGGTTCAGTAAACAGCATCTTTGGGATCCTCCAGGAAGCGTCTCCTGGGGTGCAGTATATATACTCACGTTTCATCAAGCTGCCTCTCAAAACATCAGTTTGCTAACTAGCTAACCGCAGTCTCATTTCCTGGGTTTCTTTGGGGACTTTCCAAACAAGGAAGCAAGGCCAGCTTTTCGAAACACAATAGCCAATTTTGTTTTGAGCCTTAAATAACACCTGCCACAGTCTCGAACCAGTGGACCTCCTGGGTTTGGGCCACAGAATGCTGGACTCGATGGGCCACTGGCCTGATCCAACATGGCTTCTCTTATGTTCTTATGTGACTCAGAGTGTTGGACTGGATGGGCCATTGGCCTGATCCAACATGGCTTCTCTTATGTGACACAGAGTGTTGGACTGGATGGGCCATTGGCCTGATACAACAGGGCTTTTCTTGTGTTCTTATGTGACACAGAGTGTTGGACTGGAGGATCCATTGGCCTAATCCAACATGGCTTCTCTTATGTTCTTATGTTACACAGAGTGTTGGACTGGAGGGGCCATTGGCCTGACCCAGCATGGCTTCTCTTATGTTCTTATGTGACACAGAGTGTTGGAATGGAGGGGCCATTGGCCTGATCCAACATGGCTTCTCTTATGTGACACAGAGTGTTGGACTGGATGGGCCATTGGCCTGATCCAACATGGCTTCTCTGATGTTCTTATGTGACACAGAGTGCTGGACTGGAGGGTCCATTGGCCTGACCCAACATGGCTTCTCTTATGTTCTTATGTGACACAGAGTGTTGGACTGGAGGGGCCATTGGCCTGATCCAACATGGCTTCCCTTGTGTTCTTATGTGACACAGAGTGTTGGACTGGAGGGTCCATTGGCCTAATCCAACATGGCTTCTCTTAGGTTCTTATGTGACACAGAGTGTTGGACTCGATGGGCCTTTGGCTTGATCCAACATGGCTTCTCTTATGTTCTTATGTGACACAGAGTGTTGGACTCGATGGGCCATTGGCCTGATCCAACATGGCTTCTCTTATATTCTTATGTGACTCAGAGTGTTGGACTGGAGGGGCCACTGGCCTGATCCAACATGGCTTCTCTTATGTTCTTATGTGACACAGAGTGTTGGACTCGATGGGCCATTGGCCTGATCCAACATGGCTTCTCTTATATTCTTATGTGACTCAGAGTGTTGGACTGGAGGGGCCACTGGCCTGATCCAACAGGGCTTCTCTTATGTTCTTATGTGACACAGAGTGTTGGACTCGATGGGCCACTGGCCTGATCCAACATGGCTTCTCTTCTTTTCTTATAAGCCACACCCTTCTCGAACTAAATCTGCTGTTTGGTTGGGGAGAAATATTTCAGCTTCTAATGTTCCTCTTCTCAAGAAGTTTTGATAGCCTTATGTTTACAGCGTATGCCCCCACTGCATCTTTGGAAAGGAGAACCATCGTAGCTCAGTTCCTCAAACTCTGGAAGACCACGCTATTTCAGCTTGTGTTTGGCAATTCATAAGAACAGAAGACAGCCGTGTTGGATCAGGCCAATGGCTCATCCAGTCCAACACTCTGTGTCACACAGTGGCCTGAAAACCCCAAGTGCCATCAGGAGGTCCACCAGTGAGGCTAGAAGCCCTCCCACTGTGCCTCCCCACTCCACGCACCAAGAATACAGAGCATCACTTGCCTCAGACAGAGAGTTCCAACAATAAAGGTAAAGGTCATCCCTTGTGCAAGCACCGGTCGTTTCCGACTCTGGGGTGACGTTGCTTTCACGTTTTCATGGCAGACTTTTTACGGGGTGGTTTGAAATTGCATTGCATTGCTTTGATTCCATAGCGGCCCCGTGGTGCAGAGTGGTAAAACAGCAGTACTGCAGTACTGTGATCTGAACTCTCTGCTCACGACCTGAGTTCTATCCCAGCGAAAGCTGGTTCAGGTAGCCGGCCCAAGGTTGACTCAGCCTTCTATCCTTCTGAGGTTGGTGAAATGAGTCCCCAGCTTGCTGGGGGGGAAGTGTAAAAGACTGGGGAAGGCAATGGCAAACCTCCCCGTAAAAAGTTTGCTGTGAAAACGTTGTGAAAGCAACGTCACCCCAGAGTCGGAAATGACTGATGCTTGCACAGGGGACCTTTCCTTTCCTTGCCATTGTCTTCCCCAGTCATCTATACTTCCCCCCCCAGCAAGCTGGGGACTCATTTGACTGACCTTGGAAGGATGGAAGGCTGAGTCATCCTTGAGCCGGCTACCTGAAACCAGCTTCCGCTGAGATCGAACTCAGGTCGTGAGCAGAAGGCTCCGAATGCAGTACTGCAGCTTTACCACGCTGTGCCACGGGGTTCTTTCCAACAATCCACTGTGGCTAATAGCCACTGATGGACCTCTGCTCCATATGCTTATCCAATCCCCTCTTGAAGCCGTCTATGCTTGTAGCCACCGCCACCTCCTAATCATTAACCAGAATTAACTGAAATGACTGGACATTAGATCTGTATGCATGTCTTTTAAGACCACCGAATGCCATCCATGCATCTATGTACTATACGGTTCCTGCTGGGCTTTTTCTACAGAAATTACAGACTGCTCGACACACTCTTTTTGTGAGACCCATAAATGCCATGAAAATAAATCTACTGTTCGACTGGGCAGAAATATTTCAGCTTCTAATGTTCCTCTTTTCAAGAAACCTCGATAGCCTTATGTTTACAACGTATGCCCCCACTGCATCTTTGGAAAGGAGAACCCTTGTTGATTCAAGGCTTTGTATTTCTGAGCGAGGAGCGGTGGAGTTCTATTTGACCCCCTTCCTTTCTTTAACCCTCTTAGCCACTCATTACTAGCGTTTTGCGGTGCCCTGCAAACAGGGCAGCACAGGAGCAAGTACGTATTCTCTGAACAGCCGCAATTACCTTGTGGGTTGCAAAGATCTCCTCGTGCAGCTAAGAAAATTGTACAAGGGTTTCTTGTGTTTTTCGTTGTCTTCTTTCATAAATAATATTCTACCTGCAGGGATACCCTTTGTATTTCTTTTTGCTATAATTGCATGATGGTTTTGAAACGTGTGGGGGATGCATTTCAATTACGATGGAGCACAAGGGAGGCCTCTTAGAGGCGGATCCCCCGCTCAGCATGCAGAAATTCCCAGATTCAGTACCTGGCAACTGTCTCTAAAGAATCATAGACAGGAGGTATTAGGAAATTTCCTTCATTGCGTAAGAGCTTGGAGAGGCACTGTAGCTCAGCGAAGGAACTTCTGTTTTGCACGCAGAAGGTCAGAAAAACATCAGAAGAGCCCAGTGGTCCATCTAGTCCAGAATCCTGTCTTATACAGTGGCCAACCAGTCCCTCTGGAAGGCCAACAACAGGGCAGAGAGGCTGAGGCCTTCCCCTGATAAGAACCTCAGAAGAGCCCTGCTGGGTCAGACCAGGGAGGGTCCATCTAGTCCAGCCTCCTGTCTCACACAGTGGCCAACCTGTCCCTCTGGAAGGCCAACAACATGGCAGAGAGGACGAGACCTTCCCCTGATAAGAGCATCAGAAGAGCCCTGCTGGACCAGACCAATAGTTCATCTAGTCCAGCATCCCATCTCACACAGAGGTCAACCAGTTTCTCTGGAGGACCAACAACAGGGCATAGAGGCTGAGACCTTCCCCTGAGAAGAACATCAGAAGAGCCCTGCTGGATCAGACCAGTGAGGGTCCATCTAGTCCAGCATCCCATCTCACACAGTGGCCAGTCAGTTCCTCTGGATAGCCAACAACAGGGCAGAGAGGCTGAAACCTTCCCCTGAGAAGAACATCAGAAGAGCCTGCTGGATCAGACCAGTGAAGGTCCATCTAGTCCAGCCTCCTGTCTCACACAGGGGCCAACTATACTGTGTTTATACTGTATAGTTTAATGTTTAATTTTAAGGTTTTTAGGTTTTAATTGTCTGATTTTAGAGGTAATAACTTGCTCTGATTTTACTGTTTTATTGTTGTTGTAAGCCGCCCTGAGCCACTTGTGGGAAGGGCGGGATAGAAGTCACCAAATAAATAAATAAAATAAAAAAACTAGTTCCTCTGAAGGGCCAACAACAGGGCATAGAGGCTGAGGCCTTCCCCTGATAAGAACATCAGAAGAGCCCTGCTGGGTCAGACCAGTGAAGGTCCATCTAGTCCAGCCTCCTGTCTCACACAGGGGCCAACTAGTTCCTCTGAAGGGCCAACAACAGGGCATAGAGGCTGAGGCCTTCAGAAGCTGCTTTGAGACTCCTTATGTTGAGAAAACCGGGGTATAAAAATCAGTTCTTCTTCTTCTACTATGGTTTCTATTCAGATTGCATAACTCTTTCTTCTTCTTCTTTTACTCCTCCTCCCTCCCCCAGGGCCGGCCCGTCCACTAGGCAAACTAGGCAATTGCCTAGGGTGCCAGCAGGATGGGGGAGCTGAATTCGGCCTTCCCCCCGCCCCCTGGGCGAATCCCTACTTGCTTCCCTAGCCTCCTCCTCCCTCACGATTTTAATGCCCGGGAAGGGATGGTGAAGTGCCGCACTAACCGGTCTCTTTATAAGGCCAACACCCCCCCCCCCGCCAATCAACTGATTGGCGGGTAAAACTGTGCTGGAGGCTGGTGGCTCGTATGCCGCCCCTTGTCACGAGCTGGGGCCAGGCCAGGCGAAGTCCAGGGGCAGTGCAAGGTCTGTAACCGGTGAGCAAGAGTGTCCAAGGTGCCAAAGCCAAATCGTTGTCCAGGTATCGTAGGTCAGAGGTTCAGAAGCCGTAGTCAGGGGGTCCAGAAGTCAAGCCAAGGTCAGGGGGTCCAAAGTCAAAAGCCAGAGTGGATGCTAGAACGTCAGGTAGATGACTAGTTGCTTCCACAAAGCCTCCTCCCAAAGCCCACAGCTATATAGCCCTCTGCTGACTGTTGCCCATTTGGGCTAATTGCTGGCTCAGAGAGGCAGCCAGGATCCTGCTACAACTCAAGCATCCTTGCCCTTAGAAGGGCCAGAATCCTTTCAAAACTCAGGGCTCAGGGAGCGTCTTGCTCGTGAGCGTGCCGCCCTCCCCCGATCCCTGAGGTCCTGACGAAGGCGGTCACGCACACGAGCCACCCGAGAGGGCGAGGCAGGGGGGCTTGGATCTTCTCCAGCAGGAGGCAGGGGCACTGGTGCAGGTGGCAGGGGCACAGTTTCTTCTGCAGGCTCGGCTTCTTCTGCAGGGTCCCCAGTACCCATGACACCCCTCTGGCAAGCTCAATATCAGTACAGGGGAAGCAGCAGCAGGAAAGACTAGCAAGCCGCTGCCTCCTCCCCACTTCCTTCCCAAGCAATCCAGGAACGAAGTGGGGAGGAGGCAGCAGCTTGCTTGTCCTTCCCATTGCTGCTTCCCCTGCACTGATAGTGAGTGGGTCAGAGGGGCAGCATAGGAACTGCCAGTCCCTGGCATGGTTTTACCCACCAATCAACTGATCAGTGGGGGGGATGGCCTTTAAAGAGCCCGGGAAGTGTGGCGCTTCACTGCCTGGTCCCAGGCATTAAAATCATGAGGAAGGGAGGGAGGAGGAGGGGGTGTCATGTAGGGAGGAGGAGGGTACGGTGGGTGCTGCGCTGCAGAGGGGAGCAGCAGGCGGCGAGGCTGCCTGGACCGCTATGCACCCTAGGGCCGGCCCTGCTTCTTCCTCCTCCTCTTCTTCAGTTTGGTGTCGTGGTTAAGTGTGCAGACTCTTATCTGGGAGAACCGGGTTTGATTCCCTACTTCTCCACTTGCACCTGCTGGCATGGCCTTGGGTCAGCCATAGCTCTGGCAGAGGTTGTCCTTGAAAGGGCAGCTGCTGCTGTGAGAGCCCTCTCCAGCCCCACCCATCTCACAGGGTGTCTGTTGTGGGGGAGGAAAGTAAAGGAGATTGTGAGCTGCTCTGAGACTCTTCGGAGTGGAGGGTGGGATATAAATCCAATATCTTCATCTACCTCACAGGGTGTCTGTTGTGGGGGGGGGGGAGGAAGGTAATGGAGACTGTGAGCCACTCTGAGACT
This sequence comes from Heteronotia binoei, assembly GCF_032191835.1. Classification (NCBI taxonomy): domain Eukaryota; kingdom Metazoa; phylum Chordata; class Lepidosauria; order Squamata; family Gekkonidae; genus Heteronotia; species Heteronotia binoei. Next base: position 8,728,136 of record NC_083232.1, read on the forward strand.
CTTCGGAGTGGAGGGTGGGATATAAATCCAATATTTTCATCTACCTCACAGGGTGTCTGTTGTGGGGCGGGGGAGGAAGGTAAAGGAGACTGTGAGCCGCTCTGAGACTCTTCAGAGTGGAGGGCGGGATATAAATCCAATATCTTCATCTTCCTCACAGGGTGTCTGTTGTGGGGGAGGAAGGTAAAGGAGACTGTGAGCCACTCTGAGTCTCTTCGGAGTGGAGGGCGGGATATAAATCCAATATCTTCATCTACCTCACAGGGTGTCTGTTATTGGGGGAGAAGATAAGAACACAAGAGAAGCCATGTTGGATCAGGCCAATGGCCCATCCAGTCCAACACTCTGTGTCACACAGTGGCCCAAAAAAAAAAAAGATCAGAGACTCAGAGCGGTTTTCAATCTCCTATATCGTCTTCCCCCCCACAACAGACACCCTGTGAAGTGGGTGGGGTTGAGAGGGCTCTCCCAGCAGCTGGCCTTTCAAGGACAACCTCTGCCAGAGCTATGGCTGACCCAAGGCCATGCTAGCAGGTGCAAGCGGAGGAGTAGGGAATCAAACCCGGTTCTCCCAGATAAGAGTCCGCACACTTAACCACTACACCGAACTGGCTCTCTAAGATAAGATAAAGGATATTGTAAGACATTCTGAGTCTCTGATTCAGAAAGAAGGGCGGGGTATAAATCTGCACTTCTTCTTCAATTTGCTACCTGTATTTCAGCCACACAAGCACAACGCACACAGATTGGCTCTTTTCTTACTTGTTGCGTGCATACAAACAGGAGCCTCTTAGGTATGTGCTGCAGATGAACAGTAGGGGCAAGATAAAGATGCCAATTCTGTTTTGGGAAATTCATGGAAATTGGAGGTGGGGACCCTGGGGAAGGATGGGTTTGGGGAGGGGAGAGACCTCAGAGGGCTATAATGCCAGACTCTGCTATCCGAAGCTGTCATTTCCTCCAGCGGGGCTTCTCTCTGTAGTCTGGAGAGCAGCTGTAATTCCAGATCTCCAGGACTCACCTGGAGGCTGGCAACGCAAGGTTCCCTGAAAACCCAACCGATTCGTTTTGCGTCCAGATTAAGGAAAAGGAGACCTTTTCAGCACAACGTACAGATAAGTGCAAAAGTGCAAAAGCGAGAGGGGAACTACCCGTTAGCAATGAGAAACGAATAAAAAGTCTATTTTGAAAAAAAAACAGATAAAAAAAAATATAGATCCATCAAGATTGAAGAAAATCCAAAAACCACTTGCAAGAAAACACGGAAGAGAAAATTACCTACGAAGAACTGAAAGACAGCACTGGAAACTTAGTTAGCCACAAATCAAAAAGAGGAAAGCCTGATGAATAATATATTTTTCAGTGGCTGGCAGGACACTTTGAATGATCTTCTTCCGATAAAGAAATGTTCTTCTTTTCTTCAATCTAATCTTTTTTTTTAACTTCATTTATATCTTGCCTCTCTCCCCAGCGGGGGCCGAAAGCAGCGAATGTTGATCTTCTCTCCTCCATTTTATCCTAAGACAATTCTCCCATTATGAGTGGCGTCCCTAGAGAATCCCTGTCTTTCCGCCTCCGTCGTTGTCAGGGGACCGTTTCAAGCGTTCCTTGAACATCAGGCCCTCTGGTCCTCTTTTTTACTTCTCCTCCCCCCCTCCCAAAGTGAAATCAATGGGTGAGAACAGATGGGCGTTTAAGGTCGCCCGGAAGACGGGAGGGAGGTGGACCAAAAAAGCACGTCCACACACGCACATCTGCCTCCCGCCCCGCCCTCGAGTCACTCATGGCTTGCCGGCAGCCAGCTCGAAAATGGTGCCTTTTCGCTGGGGCACCTCCAAGGCACCTCCCTGGCTGTCTGGAAAGCCGGCAGGCACCCGGAGAGCTCCCGGGGTGTCACGGGCTGGGGCCGGGTCAGGCAAAGTCCAGGGGCAGTCCAAGGTCTGTAGCTGGTGAGCAAAGAGGGTCCAAGGCGCCAAAACCGAACCACAGTCCAGGTATCGCAGGTCAGAGGTCCAGGTATCGCAGGTCAGAGGTCCAGGAGCCGTAGTCAGGGGGGTCCAGAAGTCAAAGCCAAAGTCAGGGGGTCCAGAAGCCAGAGTCAAAAGCCGAAGTGGATGCTAGAACGTCAGGTAAGTGACTAGTTGCTTCCACAAAGCCTCCTCCCAAAGCCCACAGCTATATAGCCCTCTGCAGTCTGTTGCCCATTTGGACTAATTGCTGACTCAGAGGGCAGCCGGGATCCTGCTGAGACTCAAGCATCCTCACTCCTAGAGGGGTCAGGATCCTTTTAGAACTCAGGGCTCAGGGAGCGTCTTGCTCGTGAGCGTGCCGCCCTCCTCCGATCCCTGAGGTCCTGACGAAGGCGGTCACGCACACGAGCCACCCGAGAGGGCGAGGCAGGGGGGCTTAGATCTTCTCCAGCAGGAGGCAGGGGCACTGGTGCAGGTGGCAGGGGCACAGTTTCTTCTGCAGGCTCAGCTTCTTCTGCAGGGTCCTCAGCACCCATGACACGGGGAGCCGCAGACAGGATGCATGAGCATTCCAGTTGCTCCCTGCCTACCCGCGGCCCACCCCTTTTCCAAGCGCCGTCCGGAAGCTCCGGGGCACTTTATTCCCAGTTGGCTTTTTTCGGGGCGGCTTCAAGCCAGCTGTTTGTTGTCAGCCAATGAGTGCTGGAAAGAGCATATTGCTTTTGCTTTGGGCACACCCAGGGCTGGCCCTGGCCTATCTGGTGCCCTAGGCAAGCCTAACTTCTAGTGCCCCTCCCCACTGGTAACCAAATTCAGCCCCAAAACCGAGCACCTCCCAAGTCATCATAGGAACACAGAATCAGAGTTGGAAGGGACCTCCAGGGAGAAAGCTGGCAGGGGAGCGGGAAATCTGGCAGGGGAGCGGGAAAGCTGGTAGGGGAGCGGGAAAGCTGGTGGCGAGGCAGAAAGGTGGCAGGTGAGGCAGAAAGGCGGCAGGTGAGGTAGAAAGGCAGCAGGTGAGGCAGAAAAACGAAAGGCAAGTGGGAAAGCCACTGGATGAGGGAGAAAGGCAGTGGGCGAGGCAGAAAGGCAACAGGCAAGGCAGAAAGGCGGCAGGTGAGGCAGAAAGGCGGCAGGCGAGGCAGAAAGGCGGTAGGTGAGGCAAAAAGGCGGCAGGTGAGGCAGAAAGGCGGTAGGTGAGGCAAAAAGGCAACAGGCAAGGCAGAAAGGCGGTAGGCGAGGCAAAAAGGCGGCAGGCGAGGCAGAAAGGCGGCAGGCGAGGCAGAAAGGCGGCAGGCGAGGCAGAAAGGCGGCAGGCGAGGCAGAAAGGCGGCAGGCGAGGCAGAAAGGCGGCAGGCGAGGCAGAAAGGCGGCAGGCGAGGCAGAAAGGCGGCAGGTGAGGCTGAAAGGCGGCAGGCGAGGCAGAAAGGCGGCAGGTGAGGCTGAAAGGCGGCAGGCGAGGCAGAAAGGCGGCAGGCGAGGCAGAAAAGCGGCAGGTGAGGCAGAAAGGCGGCAGGCGAGGCAGAAAAGCGGCAGGCGAGGCTGAAAGGCGGCAGGCGAGGCAGAAAGGCGGCAGGCGAGGCAGAAAAGCGGCAGGCGAGGCTGAAAGGCGGCAGGCGAGGCAGAAAGGCGGCAGGCGAGGCAGAAAAGCGGCAGGCGAGGCCGAAAGGCGGCAGGCGAGGCTGAAAGGCAGCAGGCGAGGCAGAAAGGTGGCAGGCGAGGCTGAAAGGCGGCAGGCGAGGCAGAAAGGTGGCAGGCGAGGCAGAAAAGCGGCAGGCGAGGCAGAAAGGCGGCAGGTGAGGCTGAAAGGCGGCAGGCGAGGCAGAAAGGTGGCAGGCGAGGCAGAAAAGCGGCAGGCGAGGCAGAAAGGCAGCAGGTGAGGCTGAAAGGCGGCAGGCGAGGCAGAAAGGCGGCAGGTGAGGCAGAAAGGCGGCAGGCGAGGCAGAAAGGCGGCAGGCGAGGCAGAAAGGTGAAAGGCGAGTGGGAAAGCCATTGGGTGAGGGAGAAAGGCAGCAGGCGAGGGAGGAATGCGGTGGGCAAGGAAGAAAGGCGGCAGAAAAGTGGGAAAGCCAGCAGGTGAGCAAAAAAGCCCACGCAAGAGTGAGAAAGCGGCAGGAGAGCAGGGAAGGCTCTGCAAGTGACTGCAATTCACATGGGGGGTACCCAATTTGGTGCCCCTCCCCCAGGGCCAGCCATGCCTAATTTGCCTAGTGGAAGGGCCGGCACACCCGTGAACATGCATACACAACGCATACACCACAGAGGAACTTCAGGGTTGCTATGGAGAGGCAGGCAATGGCAAACCACCTCTGTTTATCGCTTGCCACGAAAAACCAACGAGGGTCATCATAAGTTGGCTGCGACATAAGAACAGAAGAGAAGCCATGTTGGATTAGGCCGGTGGCCCATCCAGTCCAACACTCTGTGTCACACAGCGGCCAAAACTCAAGGGCCATCAGGAGGTCCTCCAGAAGGGCCAGAACTCCAGAAGGCCTCCCACTGTGCCCCCCCCCCAAGCCCCAAGAAGACAGAGCATCACTGCCTCAGACATAAGGACGTAAGAGAAGCTGTGCTGGATCAGGCCAATGGCCCATCCAGTCTCACATTCTGTGTCACAAAACCAGGTGCCATCAGGAGGTCCTCCAGAAGAGCCAGAACTCCAGAAGCCCTCCCACTGTGGCCCCCCCCAAGCACCAAGAAGACAGAGGATTACTGCCCCAGACACAGTGGTCCTCTACTCCAGATGTTTATCCAATTCCCTCTTGAAGTTGCCACCGCTCCCTGTGGCAGTGAATTCTATATGTGAAGAAGTACTTCCTTTTATCTGTTCTCACTTGATGGCACCTTCTGCCCCTGTCCCATGAGAGAGGTCTGAGAAGGGGAAAGACAGGCTGTAGATGGCTGCCGCAGCCAAAAGTGGGGAGTTCATCTTCCCACTCGGATCCCTTGTTGGGTGAGATTTCTTCCTCTGAGCTGCTTTTTGGAAGCAGAGAAGAGGCAGTGATGAATCAGAGAGAACATCTCTGCAATGAACTTTATTAATACCATATTTCTCTTTGACGACGCTGCTTTCTAGTCCTAGGGTCCAGTAGAGAGAGAAAGGCAGCGATTTCTCACTCCCTTAGCCAACATAATGCGTGCTTCTTGGTTAACCGCAAAAATATTTACCTGCAAGGAGAGATGTGGAAACCATGTGACCAGGGGCACCAGCAGTGACCCTCTGCTCTGGGGGGGCAGTAGTACCGGGAGTCATCCCTGAATCGGGGGAGAGGATACCAGGGCTTTTTTTGTAGCAGGAGCTCCTTTGCATATTAGACCACACACCCCTGATGCAGCCTATCCTCTGAGAGCTTACCGGGCTCTTAGTACAGGGCCTCTAGAAGGACTGGCTACATCAGGGGTATGTAGCCCAGGGGTGGAATTCTAGCAGGAGCTCCTTTGTATATTAAGCCACACACCCCTGATGTAGCCTATATTCTGAGAGCTTACCGGGCTCTTAGTACAGGGCCTCTAGAAGGACTGGCTACATCAGGGGTATGTAGCCCAGCGGTGGAATTCTAGCAGGAGCTCCTTTGTATATTAAGCCACACACCCCTGATGCAGCCTATCCTCTGAGAGCTTACCGGGCTCTTAGTACAGGGCCTCTAGAAGGACTGGCTACATCAGGGGTATGTAGCCCAGGGGTGGAATTCTAGCAGGAGCTCCTTTGTATATTAAGCCACACACCCCTGATGTAGCCTATATTCTGAGAGCTTACCGGGCTCTTAGTACAGGGCCTCTAGAAGGACTGGCTACATCAGGGGTATGTAGCCCAGCGGTGGAATTCTAGCAGGAGCTCCTTTGTATATTAAGCCACACACCCCTGATGTAGCCTATCCTCTGAGAGCTTACAGGGCTCTTAGTACAGAGCCTCCGGAAGGACTGGCTACATCAGGGGTATGTAGCCCAAGGGTGGAATTCTAGCAGGAGCTCCTTTGTATATTAAGCCACACACCCCTGATGTAGCCTATCCTCTGAGAGCTTACAGGGCTCATAGTACAGAGCCTCCGGAAGGACTGGCTACATCAGGGGTATGTAGCCCAGGAGTGGAATTCTAGCAGGAGTTCCTTTGTATATTGGGCCACACACCCCTGATGTAGCCTATCTTCTGAGAGCTTACAGGGCTCTTAGTACAGGGCCTCCAGAAGGACTGCTACATCAGGGGTATGTAGCCCAGGGGTGGAATTCTAGCAGGAGCTCCTCTGCATATTAGGCCACACACCCCTGATGTAGCCTATCCTCTGAGAGCTTACAGGACTCTTAGTACAGGGCCTCCGGAAGGACTGGCTACATCAGGGGTATGTAGCTCAGGGGTGGAATTCTAGCAGGAGCTCCTTTGTATATTAAGCCACATACCCCTGATGTAGCCTATCCTCTGAGAGCTTACAGGGATCTTAGTACAGAGCCTCCGGAAGGACTGGCTACATCAGGGGTATGTAGCCCAGGAGTGGAATTCTAGCAGGAGCTCCTTTGTATATTGGGCCACACACCCCTGATGTAGCCTATCCTCTGAGAGCTTACAGGGCTCTTAGTACAGGGCCTCCAGAAGGACTGCAACATCAGGGGTATGTAGCCCAGGGGTGGAATTCTAGCAGGAGCTCCTCTGCATATTAGGCCACACACCCCTGATGTAGCCTATCCTCTGAGAGCTTACAGGACTCTTAGTACAGGGCCTACTGTAAGCTCCAGGAAGATTGGCTACATCAGGAGGTGTGGCCTAATATGCAAAGGATTTTTTGTTACAACAAAAAAAAAAAACCTGGGGAAACCCATGTGAACTTCTACATGCCACCCGATCAGGGACTAAAAGGGAACAAGGAGAGTCCAGGGATGCTCAGCTGCGTAGGCTTTTTGGGCTCTCCCTTGGTGCTTGCAGGACTAGTGAGAGGCAAATTGTGGTGGGCATCTGCTCCCTTTTAAGTCTCTGCTCATTGGACAGCTGACTGGTGGGACTGGGACTGCAGGAGAGGATGCGATCAGCGGCATCCTGGGGGATCAATGCCGGGCCAGGCATGGGGCAATGGTGCCCAATGGTAGGTGCCCGGAAACAGGCTCTCACTTGGAATTCACGGCCTGAGGATGCAGTGATGGCCACAGAAATAAACAGCTCTAAAAGGGGATCAGATAAGAGTCATGGAGGATAAGTCTATCCAGCCACAGTGACGGAGAGCAGCCTCTACATTCAGAGGCACAAATTCTATGAATATCAGAGTCAGGAGGCCCTTCAGAGGAACTTGTTGGCCACTGTATGAGACAAGAAGCTGGACTAGATGGACCTTCATTGGTCTGATCCAGCAGGGCTCTTCTGATGTTCTTCTGAAGGTCTTGGCCTCTATGTCCTGTTGTTGGCTGTCACAAGGAACTGATTGGCCACTGCGTGGAATAGATGGACCTTCATTGGTCTGATCCAGCAGGGCTCTTCTGATGTTCTTCTGTGTGGAATAGATGGACCTTCATTGGTCTGATCCAGCAGGGCTCTTCTGATGTTCTTCTGAAGGTCTTGGCCTCTATGTCCTGTTGTTGGCTGTCACAAGGAACTGATTGGCCACTGTGTGAGACAGGAAGCTGGACTAGATGGACCTTCATTGGTCTGATCCACCAGGGCTCTTTTGATGTTCTTCTGAAGGTCTTGGCCTCTATGTCCTGTTGTTGGCTGTCACAAGGAACTGATTGGCTACTGTGTGAGACAGGAAGCTGGACTAGATGGACCTTCATTGGTCTGATCCACCAGGGCTCTTCTAATGTTCTTCTGAAGGCCTTGGCCTCTATGTCCTGTTGTTGGCTGTCACAAGGAGCTGGTTGGCCACTGTGTGAGACAGGAAGCTGGACTAGATGGACCTTCATTGGTCTGATCCACCAGGGCTCTTCTAATGTTCTTCTGAAGGCCTTGGCCTCTATGTCCTGTTGTTGGCTGTCACAAGGAGCTGGTTGGCCACTGTGTGAGACAGGAAGCTGGACTAGATGGACCTTCATTGGTCTGATCCACCAGGGCTCTTCTAATGTTCTTCTGAAGGCCTTGGCCTCTATGTCCTGTTGTTGGCTGTCACAAGGAGCTGGTTGGCCACTGTGTGAGACAGGAAGCTGGACTAGATGGACCTTCATTGGTCTGATCCACCAGGGCTCTTCTAATGTTCTTCTGAAGGCCTTGGCCTCTATGTCCTGTTGTTGGCTGTCACAAGGAGCTGGTTGGCCACTGTGTGAGACAGGAAGCTGGACTAGATGGACCTTCATTGGTCTGATCCACCAGGGCTCTTCTAATGTTCTTCTGAAGGCCTTGGCCTCTATGTCCTGTTGTTGGCTGTCACAAGGAGCTGGTTGGCCACTGTGTGAGACAGGAAGCTGGACTAGATGGACCTTCATTGGTCTGATCCACCAGGGCTCTTCTAATGTTCTTCTGAAGGCCTTGGCCTCTATGTCCTGTTGTTGGCTGTCACAAGGAGCTGGTTGGCCACTGTGTGAGACAGGAAGCTGGACTAGATGGACCTTCATTGGTCTGATCCACCAGGGCTCTTCTGATGTTCTTCTGAAGGCCTTGGCCTCTATGTCCTGTTGTTGGCTGTCACAAGGAGCTGGTTGGCCACTGTGTGAGAGAGGAAGCTGGACTAGATGGACCTTCATTGGTCTGATCCACCAGGGCTCTTCTGATGTTCTTCTGAAGGTCTTGGCCTCTATGTCCTGTTGTTGGCTGTCACAAGGAACTGATTGGCCACTGTGTCCGACAGGATACTGGACTTGATGGCCCATTGGTATGATCCAGCAGGGCTCGTCTTACTTCCTTATGAAGGCCTTAGCCTCTCTGCCCTGTTGTTGACCCTCCAGAGGAAATGGTTAACCACTGTGTGAGACAGGATGCTGACTAGACGAACCAAAGGTCTGATCCAGCAGGGCTCCTCTGATGTTTTTATGAAGGCCTCGGCCACTCTGCCCTGTTGTTGGCCCTCCAGAAGAACTGGTTGGCCACTGTGTGAGGCAGGAGGCTGGACTAGATGGACCACCTAGTCCAATCCAGCAAGGCTCTTCTTAGATTATGATGAACTGAAAGGCCTGGACTCTTTGAAGAACTGCTGCCCATCAGAATGCCCAGTACTGAGCTTGATAGATCAATGACTTGACCCAGTGTTACATGTTCAAAGAGGTGAGAGAGGACAATAAGGTGGTGAGACCCGTGCGTCCTTCTGACCTAGCTTGCATAAGTGGGAAACTCTTAGCCTCAGGGGTGAAGAGAGAGGGAAATAACCAAGGAAAGATCAGAAGCAACTAAAAGGATCCAACCGCTGTGAAAAACTCAAGGAAAAACAGAATCTCCCCCAGCTGTGTAAACCAAGACGTTCCTTAAATTCCCCACATGTTTCAGACTCTGGTCTTTCTCAAGGGAAAAACAGCTTGATGAAGGTGCAAGGCATTTCATCTGCTCACCCATTTAACCTTTCTTCAGATGACATGCCTTGTCACCTTTTAAGTCCCGTCAGTGTACTGAACCGCTAAGTGCATCTCATGGTCTTATTTCTACATGAAGCAACTCTTCACTTGAGAAAGATGGAAGCTTCTTCAGACTTCTTGGAAATCAACGATAGGATTTCTAGTTTGATGTAGTAGTTAAGTTTGGTGTAGTTATTAAGTGTGTGGACAAGGTGCTGGTTATTACCTTTAAAGCCCTATATGGTCAGGGACCTGTCTACCTTAGGGAGCCCTCTCTCCCCACATGTTCCCCAGAGAGTACTTCGATCAAGAACTCAAAATTTGCTATCAATCCCTGTGTCGAGGGATGCAAGACTCAAATCAACATGTAAAAAAGGGCTGTCTCAGTTGACGCCCCTTCTTGGTGGAACCAACTCCCAGAGGATGTCAGAGCTTTGCGGGACCTTACCCAGTTCCTCAAAAGTCTGGAGGACCATGCTATTTCAGCTTGTGTTTGGCAATTAATAAGAACATAAGAGAAGCCATGCTGGATCAGGCCAATGGCCCATCCAGTCCAACGCTCTGTGTCACATAAGAACATAAGGGAAGCCATGTTGGATCAGGCCAATGGCCCATCCAGTCCAACACTCTGTGTCCCATAAGAACATAAGAGAAGCCATGTTGAATCAGGCCAATGGCCCTCCAGTTCAACGCTATATGTCACATAAGAACATAAGAGAAGCCATGTTGGATCAGGCTAATGCCCCATCCATTCCAACACTCTGTGTCCCATAAGAACATAAGAGAAGCCATGTTGGATCAGGCCAATGGCCCATCCACTTCAATGCTCTGTCCCATAAGAACATAAGAGAAGCCATGTTGGATCAGGCCAATGGCCCATCCAGTCCAACACTCTGTGTCACACAGTGGCCCGAAAACCCCAAGTGCCATCAGGAGGTCCACCAGTGGGGCTAGAAGCCCTCCCACTGTGCCTCCCCCCTCCAAGCACCAAGAATACAGAGCATCACTTGCTCCAGAGAGAGAGTTCCAACAATAAAGACAAAGGCAGTTCCCTGTGCAAGCACCAGTTGTTTCCAACTCTGGGGTGACGTTGCTTTTACAACGTTTTCATGGCAGACTTTTTACGGGGTGGTTTGCCATTGCATTGCATTGCATTGCATTGATTCCATATCAGTCCCATGGTGCAGAGTGGTAAAGCAGCAGTACTGCAGTACGGTGATCTGAACTCTCTGCTCACGACCTGAGTTCTATCCCAGCAAAAGCTGGTTCAGGTAGCCAGCCCAAGGTTGACTCAGCCTTCCATCCTTCAGAGGTTGGTAAAATGAGGACCCAGCTTGCTGGGGGGAAAGTGTAAAAAACTGGGAAAGGCAATAGCAAACCACCCTGTAAAAAGTCTGCCGTGAAAACGTTGTGAAAGCAACGTCACCTCAGAGTCGCAAACGACTGGTGCTTGCACAGGGGACCTTTCCTTTCCTTGCCATTGCCTTCCCCAGTTATCTACACTTTCCCCCCAGCAAGCTGGGGACTCATTTGACCGACCTCGGAAGGATGGAAGGCTGAGTCAACCTGAGCCAACTCCACCAAGGTTGCCATACAACTGATGGGTACTTGAAAATTTTGAATAGAAGGCTGTAGTATGGTATTTTGGTAAATGGCTTTGTTTTACTGTTTTATTGTTTTTACTGGTTTATTGTTTAAATGTTGTAAATTGATGTATTTTAAAACTTAATCCTATGTTAGAACTTTTGTGTTGTGAGCTGCCCTGAGCCGCTTTGGTGGGAAGGGCGGGATATAAACTAAATGAAATGAAAATGAAATGAAATGAAATACCTGAAACGAGCTTCCACCGGGATCGAATTCAGGTCGTGAGCAGAAGGCTCCGAATGCAGTACTGCAGCTTTACCACTCTGCACCATGGGGCTCTTTCCAACGATCCACTGCGGCTAATAGCCACTGATGGACCTCTGCTCCATATGCTTATCCAATCCCCTCTTGAAGCTGGCTATGCTTGTAACCGCCACCACCTCCTAATCATTAACCAGAATTAACTGAAATGACTGGACATTAGATCTGTATGGATGTCTTTTAAAACCACTGAATGCCGTCCATGCATCTATGCACTATACTGTTTAATTGTATAGACCGAGGGTGGCCAACGGTAGTTCTCCAGATGTTTTTTTTTGCCTACAACTCCCATCAGCCCCAGTCAGAATGGCCAATGGCTGGGGCTGATGGGAGTTGTAGGCAAAAAACATCTGGAGAGCTCCCGTTGGCTACCCCTGGTATAGAAATCAGCACCCAGGGGTTATTTTAATCTAAAGTTTTTTAAAAAAATATTGTTTGTTTTATTATGAATTGTGAGCCGCCCTGAGCCTGCTTCGGCAGAGAGGAAGGAATATAAATCGAATAAACTTAACTTCCTAACCTTTCAGAATCCATACCACTTGCCAGGTTGTGAACCGACACCGCGGCAGGTTCCGGAACACAGGATGAGGCAGCGCTTTTCCCCCACAATGTTTCTCCTAGAATTTATGTGCGTGTGTGTGGGTGTGGGGGGGACAGGCACGAGCTGGGAAATGCACCTCTCCACTACAGAGGGTTCCACACGGGAGCAAGTAAACAACCTCACCACCCCTTGGGCTTGTGGGACAGAGGTCCCAAGGACATTCAGTCTTCTGAGAGCCAGTTTGATATACTGGTTAAGTATGCGGACTTTTATGTGGGAGAACCGGGTTTGATTCCCCACTCCTTCACTTACAGCTGCTGGAATGGCCTTGGGTCAGCCATAGCTCTGGCAGAGGTTGACCTTGAAAGGGCAGCTGCTGGGAGAGTCCTCTCAGCCCCGCTCACCTCACAGGGTGTCTGTTGTGGGGGGAGAAGATATAGGAGATTGTAAGCCGCTCTGAGTCTCTGATTCGGAGAGAAGGGTGGGGTATAAACCAGCAGTCTTCTTCTTCCTCTGTTGATCCTACTGCAAGATTTGCCAATGGGTTTGTTCAGAGAGACCTGACAAGACCTCACCTGGAGTCTTGTGTTCATTTTTGGGAACCACATTTTAAGAAGGATATAGACAAGCTGGAAGGGGTCCAGAGGAGGGCGACGAAGATGGTGAGGGGTCTGGAGACCAAGTCCTATGAGGAAAGGTTGAAGGAGCTGGGCATGCTTAGCCTGGAGAGGAGGCGGCTGAGAGGTGATACGATCACCATCTTCAAGTACCTGAAGGGCTGTCATATAGAGGATGGTGTGAAATTGTTTTCTGTAGCCCTAGAAGGTAGGACCAGAACCAATGGTTGAAATTAAATCAAATGAGTTTCCGGCTCAGCATGAGGAAGAACTTCCTGACCGTTAGAGCGATTCCTCATTGAAACAGGCTTCCTCGGGAGGTGGTGGGCTCTCCTTCCTCGGAGGTTTTTAAACAAAGGCTAGATGGCCATCTGACAGCAATGAAGATCCTGTGAATTTAGGGGGAGGTGTTTGTGAGTTTCCTGAATTGTGCAGGGGGTTGGACTAGATGACCCTAGAGGTCCCTTCCAACTCTATGATTCTATGATTTCTCTGGCTCCCCGATAAGCCTCTAATCCTTTCAGCCCATTCCCCTTCCGCTACGACCTGCCTGGGTGGAGAAGTCGGAGTAATGCTTTCCGCTGCGTACTGACTTCTCAGTATTGGCATCAGATAAGGCTGGCAGATATTAGAGGCGTAATGTTCTGGGTGATTATTCATGACAGCTCTGACATTGCTTTCGACCGCCAGGGCTCTTGTTCACATCACAGGTCTTGTCCTCTCAAACTCGAGATGTTTGTAGCCCAGCTGAGTAACAAGAGACTTTAGCACTGGGAGGCCGGTAGAATACCAGAGTTTCCAAATGCCCTGTTAGCTGTTGTAAATTCCTATGATTTTACATAGAATCATAGAGTTGGAAGGAACCTCCAGGGTCATCTGGTCCAACCCCCTGAAGAATGCAGGAAACTCACAAATACCTCCCCCTAAATTCACAGGATTCTCATTGCTGTCAGATGGCCCTCTAGCCTCTGTTGAAAAACCTCCAAGGAAGGAGAGCCCACCACCTCCCGAGGAAGCCTGTTCCACTGAGGAACCGCTCTAAACTCACAAACACCTCCCCCTAAATTCACAGGATCTTCATTGCTGTCAGATGGCCATCTAGCCTCTGTTGAAAAACCTCCAAGGAAGGAGAGCCCACCACCTCCCAAGGAGGAAGCCTGTCCCACTGAGGAGCCGCTCTAAACTCACAAACACCTCCCCCTAAATTCACAGGATCTTCATTGCTGTCAGATGGCCATCTAACCTCTGTTGAAAAACCTCCAAGGAAGGAGAGCCCACCACCTCCCAAGGAAGCCTGTTCCACTGAGGAGCCGCTCTAAACTCACAAACACCTCCCCTGAATTCACAGGATCTTCATTGCTGTTGGAGGGCCATCTAGCCTCTTTTGAAAAACCTCCAAGGAAGGAGAGCCCACCATCTCCCAAGGAGGAAGCCTGTTCCACTGAGGAACCGCTCTAAAGTCACAAACACCTCCCCTGAATTCACAGGATCCTCACTGCGGTCAGATGGCCATCCAGCCTCTGTTTCAAAACCTCCAAGGAAGGAGAGCCCACCACCTCCCGAGAAGGAAGCCTGTTCCATTGAGGAACTGCTCTGTCAGGAAGTTCTTCCTAATGTTGAGCCGGAAACTCTTCTAATTTAATTTCAACCCGCTGGTTCTGGTCCTACCTTCCGGGGCAACAGAAAACAATTATGCACCATTCTGATATACCTTTTACCAAGAAGAAATAAGCAATGTCGGTATTCAAAACAGTAGGTATTAGCATGGAAACGCTTGCTCATCAGAACCAGAATTTTCGCCGTAGTGTCTCGAAACTTTAACAGCATCAAACAATGAGATAAAAACAGCACCGTCAGGCTGAAATGTGCTCTCCTAGTGAAAAGAAAGCTGAAAGACAGTCGGGGGGAGGGAAATGAAAAAAAAAAAAACCCTTCAAAACTAAGCTGACTCATAAAATTCGCCCAGCAGACATGAACAGCAAACAGTTCCTCCCAAATGTTGTCATATTCTACACAAGGGGCCTGTGGACACCACAGTGTCTGGCAACACTTTTCTTGGAGCCCAGCAAACATTTTTAGAAAGTGGGTGGGACCATGTGGGCTTTTTCCCAGCAGGGCTTCTGATTGGTCCCTGAAGATCTGACTGGCTGTGCAGCATCAGAAAGCGTTATTTCAGCCAGGACTTTTTTTTGTAGCAGGAACATCTTTGCATATTAGGCCATAACTCCATCATCATCATCATTATTAATGAATCACCTCATCCTGGCCAATGCCGAGCTCTGGGCGATGTACAACAAAAGGTACACATAAAATCAAGAAAATCAGTAATTTAAAACAGTTGCAACCCTATGAAAATATTTTGTAATGTGCTGTAATTCTGCTTTCCAGACACTGGGAGCATAAGAACATAAGAGAAGCCCTGTTGGATCAGGCCAGTGGCCCATCCAGTCCAACACTCTGTGTCACATAAGAACATAAGAGAAGCCATGTTGGATCAGGCCAGTGGCCCATCCAGTCCAACACTCTGAGTCACATAAGAACATAAGAGAAGCCATGTTGGATCAGGCCAGTGGCCCATCCAGTCCAACACTCTGAGTCACATAAGAACATAAGAGAAGCCATGTTGGATCAGGCCAGTGGCCCATCCAGTCCAACACTCTGAGTCACATAAGAACATAAGAGAAGCCATGTTGGATCAGGCCAGTGGCCCATCCAGTCCAACACTCTGTGTCACATAAGAACATAAGAGAAGCCATGTTGGATCAGGCCAATGGCCCCTCCAGTCCAACACTCTGTGTCACATAAGAACATAAGAGAAGTCATGTTGGATCAGGCCAGTGGCCCATCCAGTCCAACACTCTGAGTCACATAAGAACATAAGAGAAGCCATGTTGGATCAGGCCAGTGGCCCATCCAGTCCAACACTCTGTGTCACATAAAAACATAAGAGAAGCCCTGTTGGATCAGGCCAATGGACCCTCCAGTCCAACACTCTGTGTCACATAAGAACATAAGAGAAGCCATGTTGGATCAGGCCAGTGGCCCATCCAGTCCAACACTCTGAGTCACATAAGAACATAAGAGAAGCCATGTTGGATCAGGCCAATGGCCCCTCCAGTCCAACACTCTGGCCGTTTTCGCACTAGCGTTTGCTCCGTCGTAGCGCCCCATTTACCTCCGGATCTTCTCTTGGATTTCGCACATCTTGCTCCGGCGCTGCGGTTTGCTCCGGCGCTACAGGGATTTTACGCCGGAGTATGTTTTTCAGCATTTTGCCGGAGTTTCCGAAAACCTCCGGATCCACTCAGCGGAGTTTGCTGTGGGAAATCCATCCACGCCGGATCGACTGCTTTGTGGGCGGCACCCTCTCCCTTTCCGTCCTCCCACCCCATCCACCCCCTTGGCCAATCATCAGCCTTTCGCGGCGCTTCCCCGAAGTGCCGGCGCGGCCATTTTTTTTTTTAAACTTCACAGTTTTGCGTAATAGCGATATTTCGAAATTAACAAAGGAAAAAAAAAAAAACCCTCCTGGAATAGTTGCGTTATTTCGCTGTTGCGTTATCCCCCGCCTCTTCTCCCTTTAGGGGCCCCGGTGGGGGGACCGCGGCAGCCCCCCCAGCAGGCCTTTTCCAGCCAGTTCGTTTCGGGTCTAGTTTGGGGAGGGCGAGCGGGAAGGAGGCGGTTTCAGCGGGCCGGCGGAGGGGCCCCGGCACCTTCAACTCTCCCCAGCTCAAACCCCCCCACTTCACTTCCATTTGCGCCCCGCTTGACCCCGCCGGCTTCCCGCTGCCGCCGCCGCCTTGGCAAAGGGAGCCCAGCCGCCCAGAGACATTTGGCGGCGGCGGCGCTTCTCCATTGTTTGGGGGGGGGGGAATCTAGTGCCGGTGCGGGCCAAAGCGTTCATGTGTGTGTGTTAAAAACGGAATGCCTCCCTCAGCTGTGCCACCAGGATTTCTGGACCTGCACAAAATCGCCATGTATAAAATGGGAAGTTGGAGTCCTGCATTCTTCTCCCTGGCTACATTCCGCACGGTTAGAAAATAGACGGAGCTCGCTCTTCACACCCGCCACAGAAGGGGAAGGAGAGAATGGGGCGGGGGGGGGGAGCTCTGGCAGCAGGAATCAGTCAGGTCCCCCGTTGCAAGCGCCAGCCGGAGAGGGGAAAGAGAGCGGAGGAAATCCTAGCTTCGCCACCCGGGAGGGAGCGAAGGGAAGAAGCTGCCACACACACACACACACAAACCCCTCGATTTCTCTCTCTTCGTTATTGCGATATTTCGCAAATTCAGAATTTGGGGGGGGGGAATATAGTGCTAGGAATGCTTCTGTTAATACATAAAGGACTGTGGAGGACTCTACAGCTGCAGCCAATCCATGAGCAGCAGCAGCACACGTGATGCGGTTTGTCCACGAAATGAAGGGGAGGGAGCAGCTCGATGTTACATTAGTACGTTAGTACGTTAGTACGTCATTACGCAACCAGACTTGCGCTTAAAAAAAAAATGATTGACAGGGCATCGAACTCAAGCCGATGCCAGTGGGAAAACAATTTGAGCCGGGGCTTCAGGGAAGGCGACTCCGCAAAGAGTCACTAGTGGGAAAACGAGAAAAATGATCCGGAGATAATTGCGGCGGGGAATAAGGGGAGCAAACGCTAAGTGGGAAAACGGCCTCTGTGTCACATAAGAACATAAGAGAAGCCATGTTGGATCAGGCCAATGGCCCCTCCAGTCCAACACTCTGAGTCACATAAGAACATAAGAGAAGCCATGCTGGATCAGGCCAGTGGCCCATCCAGTCCAACACTCTGAGTCACAGAAGAACATAAGAGAAGCCATGTTGGATCAGGCCAATGGCCCCTCCAGTCCAACACTCTGTGTCACATAAGAACATAAGAGAAGCCATGTTGGATCAGGCCAATGGCCCATCCAGCCCAATACTCTGTGTCACATAAGGACATAAGAGAAGTCTTGTTGGATCAGACCAATTGCCCATCCAGTCCAACACTCTGTGTCACATAAGAACATAAGAGAAGCCATGTTGGATCAGGCCAATAGCCGATCCAATCCAACACTCTGTGTCACATAAGAACATAAGAGAAGCCATGTTGGATCAGGCCAATGGCCCATCCAGTCCAACACTCTGAGTCACATAAGAACATAAGTGAAGCCATGTTGGATCAGGCCAATGGCCCATCCAGTCCAACACTCTGTGTCTCATAAGAACATAAGAGAAGCCATGTTAGATCAGGCCAATGGCCCATCCAGTCCAACACTCTGTGTCACATAAGAACATAAGAGAAGCCATGTTGGATCAGGCCAATGGCCCATCCAGCCCAATACTCTGTGTCACATAAGGACATAAGAGAAGCCATGTTGGATCAGGCCAGTGGCCCATCCAGTCCAACACTCTGTGTCACATAAGAACATAAGAGAAGCCATGTTGGATCAGGCCAATGGCCCATCCAGCCCAATACTCTGTGTCACATAAGGACATAAGAGAAGTCTTGTTGGATCAGACCAATTGCCCATCCAGTCCAACACTCTGTGTCAGATAACTACATAAGAGAAGCCCTGTTGGATCAGGCCAGTGGCCCATCCAGTCCAACACTCTGTGTCACATAAGGATATAAGAGAAGCCATGTTGGATCAGGCCAATGGCCCATCCAATCCAACACTCTGTGTCACATAAGGCCATAAGAGAAGCCCTGTTGGATCAGACTAATGGCCCATCCAGTCCAACACTCTGTGTCATACAGTGGCCTATATGTGGCCTATGCACACACACACACACACACATATTTATATACTGTGGCTAATAGCCACTGATGGACCTCTGCTCCATATTTTTATCCAATCCCCTCTTGAAGCTGGCTATGCTTGTAGCCGCCACCACCTCCTGTGGCAGTGAGTTCCACATGTTAATCACCCTTTGGGTGAAGAAGGACTTCCTTTGATCCGTTTTAACGTGACTGCTCAGCGATTTCATGGAATGCCCACGAGTTCTTGTATTGTGAAAAGAACTCGTGGGCATTCCATGAAATTGCTGAGCAGTCAGGTTAAAACGGATCAAAGGAAGTCCTTCTTCACCCAAAGGGTGATTAAGCAGTTCCCCCTTTACATAGAGGGGGGGGGGGAGAGGGGTGCCAGCCAAGCCGCCGCCGCCGCCCTCAGACAAAAGCCTGGAGGAACATCTCTGCTTTGCAGGCCCTGCGGAATTGTAAGAGATCCCGCAGGACCCTTGTGTCTTCCGACAGAGAGTTCCATCAGGTCAGAGGCAGGACTGAACCTGTTTAGGGCTGGGGATCACCGGTAGATTTTGACCGGTAGAGCGTAGTTCTCTTCCAGGGACATAGTGGAGAGGGTGGTCCTATAGCCAATCCTCCAAGAGCTTACAGGGCTCTTAGTACAGAGGCTACCGTAAGCTCCAATAGTATTGGCTACATCAGGGGGTGTGGCCTAATAGGCAAAGGAATTCCTGCTACATAAAAAAGCCCTGGCTTCAGTAGCAGTTGCCTCCACAGAGCTGGTTTTAGCCTCGTTCTCTCTCCCCTTCTTTCTGGTGTTTCTTCTAAAATGACACCTCTTTCCCTCCGCATTTGGGTCTCCTCTCTCTGTGGAGAGAGGAGGTCTGCCACCTCCTACGGCAGCCATGTTGTGACTGAGCCCTCCACCCTGTGTTGGAATTCTACCGGTACTCATGCCTCTGTAAGTTTAGGCTAGAAAACAGAGTCCGCGGGACCAAAATACCCCACCAATGCCCATGGTGAGTAGGCGCTACTGACCGTGTTCACGTAGCAGTGGTCCCACTCATCTCTCTCAAAGAGAATGATGTCCTTAACGAAGACAGCGACGGCTCTCATGATGAAAGACATGAAAAGGTGCATGTGGATGTAGTTGCGGGTGCAGTGCAGTTTCCTGGAGGAAGAAGATAGCGTTTGAAAAAAGTTAGAACGTAAGAGAAGCCATTTTGGATCAGGCCAGTGGCCCACCCAGTCCAACACTCTGTGTCACACGGTGGCCAAAAACCAGGTGCCATCAGGTGGTCCATCAGTGGGGCCAGGACACTAGAAGCCCTCCCACTGTTGCCCCCTTCAAGCACCGAGAATACAGAGCATCACTGCCTCAGACATAAGGACATAAGAGAAGCCATGTTGGATCAGGCCAATGGCCCATCCAGTCCAACACTCTGTGTCACATAAGAACTTAAGAGAAGCCATGTTGGATCAGGCCAATGGCCCATCCAGTCCAACACTCTGTGTCACATAAGAACATAAGAGAAGCCATGTTGGATCAGGCCAATGGCCCATCCAGTCCAACACTCTGTGTCACATAAGAACATAAGAGAAGCCATGTTGGATCAGGACAATGACCCATTCAGTTCAACGCTCTGTGTCACACAGTGGCCAAAAACCAGGTGCCATCAGGAGGTCCATCAGTGGGGCCAGGACACTAGAAGCCCTCCCACTGTTGCCCCCTCCAAGCACCAAGAATTCAGAGCATTATGCCTCAGACAGAGAGTTCCAACTCTTGTGACTGTTTTCTTCTGAATACAGTGTTCTGGTGTCACTAAAAGCTGGCTGAACTCACTTTGTAACATCTAAGTCTAATGGGCCACTTTCGTGCACACTGAAGAATGCACTTTGAATCCACTTTCAATGCACTTTACCAAATGGCACACAGTCAAATCCAGTTGGGAAGAGCATTGAAAGTGCATTATTCAATGTGTGTGAAAGTGCCATATGAGTCTCTCCGCTAAACCACTCTGGCTCTAGCTCAGGGGTGGGGAACCTCCATCCCGAGGGCCGTTTACGGCCCTCAAGATCACTTGGTCTGGTCCTCGGGGATTGTTGGGCTGAGCCAAGCCACATGGTGGCCTCCCTGGGACCTGGCTGGCTGGCGAGGATCATGGGGCCCTGCTGCTCTATGCAGCAGCCTCCCAAGGCCCTGGCTGTTCGGCAGGGATCATGGGGCCCAGCCACACGGGTCGATGGCCTCCCTGGGGCTTGGCTGGCCGGTCATGATTACCGTGGGGCCTGGAAAAGTCACTGTCACAGTTCAGGTAAGTTTTCCCCTCATTTTTTTATTTCCCTTTCTTTTGATATCTTTCCTCCATTTCTTTGTTTCCCTTAATTCCCCTTTCTTCCCCCCTTTCTTTATTTTCCTTCATTACCCTTTCTTCCCCCATTTCTTTATTTCCCTTTCTTTCCCTTTCTTCCCCATATTTCTTTATTTCCCTTTATTTCCACCCCCCATTTCTTTATTTTCCTTTCATTCCCTTTCTCTCTCTCTTTCGAAGCAGCTCCCACCCCGCATGAAGAAAGGGAGGGCGGGGTGGGAGGTGGGAGCCAGCGACCACCAGTTCAATTTGCACTTGATTATCCCAGATGGTGTGGCCTAATATGCTAATGAGTGTGTGACCTAATATGCTAATATTAGGGAATGTGGTCTAATATGCTAATGAGTTCCTGCTGGGCTTTTTCTACCAAAAAAGCCCTGGACATAGGCATTTGCCTAGGGCGGTGGGTCAGGGGGAGGTGCGTGACAAATTAGGCTCCCCCTGCATGACTTCAAAGAGAACTATTATTTACATTAATTTTGCCGGCTTGAATTGTTCTCTCTCCGCAGAGCACTGTTTTTTAAGTTGATAATTTTGTATGGCCCGCTAATGATGTTATAAATATCCAAATGGCCCTTGGCAGAAAAAACGTTCCCCACCCCTGCTCTAGCTGCTACAACTATGGACCAACCCCCTTTCTCCCTGTGCTCCATCCCCTTGCATTTCCTTCTTCCTCCATCATTTTTCCATTACCTGAAAATGCAGAGAACGATCATGGCCATTGTCAGAGCTATGAGAGATAAACTGTGTCCGATGGTGTAGCCAGTCTTCACAACGCCATAGAAGGTCTGCTAAAGAGATGGGAAAACCAGAGTCGATTCATCAGAACTTACAAATGTGTGGGTTTTCTTCCTCAACTAGTCCATTTCCTCCGACATACATTCCAGTCTATTTTGGGAAGTGTGAGCGTGTTTTCAATTGTTTCCAGAGATCGTAATGCTCATATAGTCTTGGTACCCTGTGACCTGCGAAGCAGCTACACTGCACCTGCTCTTCTGGAATCGTGACCTCTGACCTCTTTCTCAGTAGCTGGTTGGCCCTGGCCAGATACCTCAGTCACAGTCACGCTGACTGCCATTGGCCTGCCTGATCCAGTGTCAGAGAAGGGCTTGCCAGCTTTGTTGAGAACATGGTGAGAATCAGGCCACATTTGGGGCAGGAGCTCATGGAAGTGGAAACTTCTAAATTTTTACCGTGCTCTTTCTTTCTTACTCCCCCCCCACACACACATACTTGCTCGTGGGTTCCACTGTTCAAATCCCCTGGGAGAATTTTGATGAACTTTCTGATATTTTCCCACACAGCTGCTAGGAAAGGAGCTGGTGGCATAGAAACATAGAGTTGGAAGGGATCTCCAGGGTCATCGGGTCCAACCCCCTGCACAATGCAGGAAACTCACAAAAACCTCCCCCTAAATTCACAGGATCCTCATTGCTGTCAGATGGCCATCTAGCCTCTGTTGAAAAACCTCCAAGGAAGGAGAGCCCACCACCTTCCAAGGAAGCCTGTTCCACTGAGAAACCACTCTAATGGTCAGGAAGTTCTTCTTAATCACAAAATCATAGAGCTGGAAGGGACCTCTAGGGTCATCTAGTCCAACCCTCTGCACAATGCAGGAAACTCACAAACATTGCCCCCTAAATTCACAAGATCTTCATTGCTATCAGATGGCCATCTAGCCTCTGTTTAAAAACCTCCAAGGAATGAGAGCCCGCCGCCTCTCGAGGAGGAATTCTGTTCCACTGAAGTGTCAAGAAGTTCTTCCTCATATTGAGCTGAAAACTCTTTTGCCTAGATTCTCAGACCTGACAAGATCGGATGTGAACTGGGTCAAGAATCCCTAATTAGAATCATAGAATCACGGAAGGGACCTCTAGGGTCATCTAGTCCAACCTCCTGCACAATGCAGGAAACTCACAAACACCTCCCCCTAAATTCACAGGATCTTCATCGCTAACAGATGGCCATCTAGCCTCTGTTGAAAAACCTCCAAGGAAGGAGAGTCCACCGCCTACCGAGGAAGAAGCCCGTTCCACTGAGGAATCGCTCTAACGGTCAGGAAGTTCTTCCTAATGTTGAGCCGGAAACTCTTTTGATTTAATTTCAACCCATTGGTTCTGGTCCTACCTTCTGGGGCCACAGAAAACAATTCTGCGCCATCCTTTATATCAGGGGTCCCCAACCCCTGGGCCGTGAACCGGTACTGGTCCGTGGCCTGTTAGCAACCGGGCCGCGGAGTGAGGCAGAGACCTTTGCTTAATCCTTGTTTAAAGACACCCAATGGGGAGGGCAGGGATGGGGCATGGGGGCAGCAAAACTCTCAGCATCCCCACCGCCATTGGTCCGTGGAGAAACTGTCTTCCACAAAACCGGTCCCTGGTGCCAAAAAGGTTGGGCCCACTGCTTTATATGACAGCCCTTCAAGTATTTGAAGATGGCGATCATATCACCTCTCAGCCTCCTTCTCTCCAGGCAAAACATGCTCAGCTCATTCAACCTTTCCTCATAGGACTTGGTCTCCAGATCCCTCACTATCTTCGTTGCCCTCCTCTGGATCTGTTCCAGCTTGTCTAGATCCTTCTTAAAATGTGGTGCCCAAAACTGAACACAAGACTCCAGGTGAGGCCTTACCAGAGCAGAGTAAAGCGATACCGTCACTTCACGTGATCTGGACACTACACTTCTGTTGATCTGTTAATGAAGCTGCCTTCTACTGAATCAGATTCTCGGTCCATCATAGAATCATAGAGTTGGAAGGGACCTCTAGGGTCATCTAGTCCAACCCCCTGCACAATGCAGGAAACTCACGAACATTTCCCCCTAAATTTACAGGATCTTCATTGCTGTCAGATGGCCATCTAGCCTCTGTTTAAAAGCTTCCAAGGAAGGAGAGCCCACCACCTCCCAAGGAGGAAGCCTGATCCACTGAGGAACCGCTCTAACGGTCAGGAAGTTCTTCCTAATGTTGAGCCGGAAACTCTTTTGATTTAATTCCAACCCATTGGTTCTGATCCTACCTTCTCGGGCCATAGAAAACAATTCCACACTATCCTGTAGATGACAGCCCTTCAAGTGCTTGAAGATGATGTTCTCATCACCTCACAGCCGCCTCCTCTCCAGGCTAAACATCCCCAGCTCCTTCAACCTTTCCTCATAGAACTTGGCCTCCAGACTCCTCCTTATCTTCGTCGCCCTCCTCTGGACCCATTCCAGCTTGTCTATATCCTTAAAATGCAGTGCCCGAAATCGAACACAATACTATGCGCACTACCGCACCACAACGGTGACCCCCGTTAATTCCCCTGGCTGCTTCACTACACGAAACAGGGAGTGCTCATTGTCAGACCGGGAGATAGAAGACTGTTTACTTTGCTTCATAAAATTCAGCGGCGTCCACCAGGAATTAAGCCAGCCATCCTCCGCATAGCAGTCTCTTTTACACACACGTTGCTTGCGAATTGCTGGGGAATTCTGAGTAAACATTTAATTCATTCCAAAGAAATGAGCAGTAAATCCCCGGGCAGGAGGTCAGCCGGCGCAGCAAAATGTTCGTTTCATTGTGCTGCAGTATCAAACTGTATATTCCTTTATCAGTAAAGTGCATTCATGCTAACGCTTTGGGAATCTGTGGATCTCTTATTGGAAGAGTTCTCTTAAGGGGCATTTTGGCTAAGAGCATCGAAGAATGCTGTGCTAAGACGCCTCAAGGGTATGGAAGGTAAGCTGAGTCAGGCTCACAGATCTGAGGGAGAAAATATTTTAAAACACTGTGTTCGTTTTCTTTAAAAGCATCCTATTTTCACAGCACTTCTGCCTGAAAACACTGAAGAGTTACTCTTCGCGTCACGCGTAACCTCACTCCTTGACATTCTGTGGGTTGGCTTCGCCTCCTCCGCCATCCATTTTGTGGTTGTGCCCACGGCTCTGAGCTGAATTCCAAAGGTACTTGCAGGCTTTAAAAGTTCAGGGACCCCTGCTCTAAGTGCTAGATAACACTATCAATACTTCTTCTTAGTATGAAGAAGAGGAGACTGGATTTATAACCCCATCCTTCACTCAGAGTGGCTTACAATTTCGTTTCCCTTCCCTTCCGCACAAGCTTCTAGCTCTAAGTGCTAGATAACACTATCAATACTTCTTCTTAGTATGAAGAAGAGGAGACTGGATTTATACCGGTTCACGGCCCTTCGTTTCCCTTCCCTTCCGCACAAGATACCCCGTGAGCAGTGTTCCCTCTGAGCTGACTTCGTGTGAGCTAGCTCACAGATTTTTAGCCTCCAGCGCACACATTTTTGTCTTCGCTCAGGAAGGATGACTCTAGAGCACGCTAATTGATGCAGCAGCTCACAACTTTCATGGTAGCTCACAACTTTAATGCCAGTAACTCATGAAGTAGGCTTTTTTGCTCACAAGACTCCTCAGCTTAGGCGGAGGATTGCCTGCAAGGTAGGTGGTGTAAATAAAAAACCGCTAAGAGAAACCATAAATTTTAAACAAGACAGTGTAATGTAGAGGTCAGTGGTGTTCTGACAAAGCTTGCACATAGAACTTCGAATAAACAATGCAAAAGGAAAAGGAAAGGTCCGCTGTGCAAGCACCAGTCATTTCCGACTCTGGGGTGACATTGCTTTCACATTTTCATGGCAGACTTTTTACGGGGTGGTTTGCCATTGCCTTCCCCAGTCTTTTACGCTTTCCCCCCAGCAAGCTGGGGACTCATTTTACCGACCTCGGAAGGGTGGAAGGCTGAGTCAATCTTGGGCCAGCTACCTGAACCAGCTTTCGCTCAGATCGAACTCAGGTCGTGAGCGGAGAGTTCAGATTACAGAACTGCAGTATTTGTGCTTTACCACTCTGCGTCACGGGGCCGCTTGTAGCAAAAAGCATGCGGCAAAAAGACATTCACAGAAGACAGTTCAAAAGCAGTCCTTCCAATCACAGAAGAGTAACAACATTCCAGTATTTAGTTCATAGAACTAAAGGAAGCCCTTCCACGGACGTCTGCTCTAGATATCGAGACGTTTCATCCGTTGTTCTTCAGTTTGGAGGCCTATTTATCACTGGAGCCCAGTCTTTACAATACATTCATAGAAGACCAACAAGGCCATCTGTCAGCAATGAGGATCCTGTGAATTTAGGGGAGAGGTGTTTGTGAGTTTCCTGCATGGTGCAGGGGGTTGGATTCGATAACCCTAGAGGTCCCTTCCAACTCTATGATTCTAGGTTTTTAAACAGAGGCTAGATGGCCATCTGACAGCAATGAAGATCCTGTGAATTTAGGGTGAGGTGTTTGTGAGTTTCCTGCATTGTGTAGAGGGTTGGACTAGAGGACCCTGGAGGTCCCTTCCAACTCTATGATTCTAAGTTCCCACAGGCTTCCTCGGGAGGTGGTGGGCTCTCCTTCCTTGGAGGTTTTTCAACAGAGGCTAGATGGCCATCTGACAGCAATGAAGATCCTGTGAATTTAGGGGGAGGTGTTTGTGAGTTTCCTGCATTGTGCAGAGGGTTGGACTAGAGGACCCTGGAGGTCCCTTCCAACTCTATGATTCTAGGTTTTTAAACAGAGGCTAGATGGCCATCTGCCAGCAATGAAGATCCTGTGAATTTAGGGGGAGGTGTTTGTGAGTTTCCTGCATTGTGCAGGGGGTTGGACTAGAGGACTCTAGTCCCTTCCAACTCTATGATTCTAAGGTTCAGAACATGTCTGTTAGATTTCTGGGGCTGGGGGGCGGAGGAGAGGATTGGATTGATATACAGAGCAGTTTACAATCTCCTTTCCTTTACAATCTCCCCACCACAGACACCCTGTGAGGTAGGTGGGGCCGAGAGAGCTCTCAGAGAACTGCTGTTGAGACAGTGTTGGGAACAGAGCTCTGCGGAGAGTGTAACGTACTCAGACGGGAGACGCAAGTAGGGCAACATTCTTTATTAGGAGCACGTTGCAAGAGAGGGAACACGCGGGCCGGGCCCCGCTTATATACAATATCCCGGAACAACCTCCCAGGCTGGCCAGCCCAATCCTGGCCAGTTAAACTTCCCGCCAATCCTCCATCTAAGCTGTGATGGGCGGGGTGATCCGCGCCCTGTGCGGAGTCGCCTGGGGGCAGCCCAGTCGCCTCTGCACATGGCCGCGTTTGCTTGGTCTATCGTCCTTGCGTTATATCATAATGGCATCTTAGCGATACACTACAGAGAGCTTGCACCTCACATCAGCAGCTGCAAGCGGAGGAGCGGGGAATCAAACCCGGTTCTCCCAGATTAGAGTCCTTGCACTTAACCGTTACACCAAACTGGCTTTCTGGGAACCGGAAGATGCATGAATAGAGTCTGGCAGATCCTCTGCATCATATCTAGTTTGGCCTTTCCCAATGTAAAAACCTTACAGCAGGGGTGGCCAAGGGTAGCTCTCCAAATGTTTTTTTGCCTACAACTCCCATCAGCCCCAGCCATTGGCCATGCTGGCTGGGGCTGATGGGAGTTGTAGGCAAAAAAAAAAAAACACACCTGGAGAGCTACCATTGGCCACTCCCGCCTTACAGAAACCATATTCTGATTCTGGGGCTGCAAATCTCCTACTGACCTCGGAAGGGACTGTGGAGTTGGGATCGTATCCGCAAGCTACGATGTACGTCGCCGGCAGCATGTCGGACCAGCCGTTGCTTGTACAGTTCCGACTCACATTCCCTAGAAAAGAAGAAGAGCAAGGTTAGAAGCAGGCATCTATTGATTTATACCCTGCTTTTCTCCTCTGGTGGAATGCAACGGGGCTTAGAATGTTGTTCTGCCTTCCTCCATTCTTCCACAACAGCCACTCTTGCAGGGTAGGCCAGGCTGAAGGTTAGTGACAGGCTCAAGGCTATTCAAAGAGCTTCCATGGTAGAAGCAGGGATCTGAACCCACGTCTCTGAGAGTCCAAGTCTGCCCCTCAATCCACTACCACTGACTTGATGACAGCAGAAGCAGGGATTTGAACCCACGTCTCTGAGACTCCAAGTCTGCCCCTCAATCCACTACCACTGGCTTGATGACAGCAGAAGCAGGGATTTGAACCCACGTCTCTGAGAGTCCTAGTCTGCCCCTCAATCCACTACCACTGGCTTGATGACAGCAGAAGCAGGGATTTGAACCCACGTCTCTGAGAGTCCTAGTCTGCCCCTCAATCCACTACCACTGGCTTGATGTTTTTTTCACAACAACCACTCTTGCAGGGTAGGCCAGGCTGAAGGTTAGTGACAGGCTCAAGGCTATTCAAACAGCTTCCATGGTAGAAGCAGGGATCTGAACCCACGTCTCTGAGAGTCTGAGTCTGCCCCTCAATCTACTACCGCTGACTTGATGACAGTAGATGCACAATTCTTTCCCAGCAAAGTGAAAAGCCATGAAAGAAAAAAAGATTATGGCCAAACTGGCTTTAAAAGGGTCAAAAGTATAAAAACGTAGGGAAAGCCCTTATCTCCCTGATGCTCACACTCCCGTTTCTACTGCTTTTTACACCTGGCAATAAAAGTAATTAATTGCTCACGGGCGGGAGAAGAGTTCCAGCCCATGGGTTGTATGTTTGACGCCTCTGCCACAGGGCTTTCCAAATAGTAGGAGAGGCTGGAAAGCAGAGCCTGCCATTGTAGTGCTTGTGATCTATCGAGTTTATTTTTTATCCCACCCTTCCGTCACGGAAATGGGTCAGCAGGCATTCTCTCTGTCTTCACCCCCGTGGGGAGTAGGCTAAGCAGAAAGATACTGGCTGGCCCATGCTTAGTCAATGAGTTCCACGGTCAGAGAAGGGATCGGAACCCATGTCTCCAAGTCTACAGTCCAGGGGTCTTTATACTTTTAAAAATAATTAATAACCTCAGATACCACAAAATTCAGAGCAGAGACCAATGAAGAGCTAGAATACCACGAACTTCGGAACAGAGACCAATGAAGAGTTAGCCTAAAAGAGCCTGCTTGAATAACTAAGGAGCCCCGTGGCGCAGAGTGGTAAAGCTGCAGTACTGCAGTCCAAGCTCTCTGCGCACGACCTGAGTTCGTTCCTGGCGGAAGATGGGTTCAGGTAGCCGGCTCAGGGTTGACTCAGCCTTTCATCCTTCCGAGGTCGGTCAAAGGAGTCCCCAGGTTGCTGGGGGGGGGGGGGCGGGGAAGCGTAGATGACTGGGGAAGGCAATGGCAAACCACCCTGTAAAAAGTCTGCTGTGAAAATGTCGTGATGCGACGTCACCCCAGAGTCGGAAACGACTGGTGCTTGCACAGGGGACTACCTTTACCTTTTATTTGACTAACTGGAACAGTAACATTTAACATTACCAATAACTGATGCAGGGAAGGATTAATAATCAATAAAGTTTCTGCAGCCCGAACGCTAGTTGTGAGCCCTTTTTTAGGAACTGCTTGGTAAGC
The DNA here is from genome assembly GCF_032191835.1 of Heteronotia binoei. Classification (NCBI taxonomy): domain Eukaryota; kingdom Metazoa; phylum Chordata; class Lepidosauria; order Squamata; family Gekkonidae; genus Heteronotia; species Heteronotia binoei. Next base: position 8,757,142 of record NC_083232.1, read on the forward strand.
AGAAGGTCCCAGGTTCAATCCCCGGCATCTCCAACTAAAAAGGGTCCAGGCAAGTAGGTGTGAAAAACCTCAGCTGGAGACCCTGGAGAGCCATGAATGGGGCTGTGGCTCAGTGGTAGAGCTTCTGCTTGGTAAGCAGAAGGTCCCAGGTTCAATCCCCGGCATCTCCAACTAAAAAGAGTCCAGGCAAGTAGGTGTGAAAAACCTCAGCTGGAGACCCTGGAGAGCCATGAATGGGGCTGTGGCTCAGTGGTGGAGCATCTGCTTGGTAAGCAGAAGGTCCCAGGTTCAATCCCCGGCATCTCCAACTAAAAAGGGTCCAGGCAAGTAGGCGTGAAAAACCTCAGCTGGAGACCCTGGAGAGCCGCTGCCAGTTTGAGTAGACAAGACTGACTTTGATGAACCGAGGGTCTGATTCAGTAGAAGGCAGCTTCATATGTTCTTGGGAGGGGCTGCGGCTCAGTGGTAGAGCATCTGCTTGGCAAGCAGAAGGTCCCAGGTTCAATCCCCGGCATCTCCAACTAAAAAGGGTCCAGGCAAATAGGTGTGAAAAACCTCAGCTGGAGACCCTGGAGAGCCGCTGCCAGTCTGAGTAGACAAGACTGACTTTGATGGACCGAGGGTCTAATTCAGTAGAAGGCAGCTTCATATATGTTCCATTCGTGCTTTAACCAATATCAAAAATCAACCATACATACGAAACCCTCACACATATGCCATTCAAACACAAGCACCACACAGTCACCGCGTATTCTCAAACGGCGGCTCTTCCGGGTTCCAAAATTCCACAGATAATCAATCTTGATTTTTACTGGCGCTAGAAAAGCTTCCATTTGGGAAACCCATCACAAAGTCCACTCGAAACAAATTAGGGTGTTTTGACATTCCCTTTGATCCAAAGTTTTAGAGTCTTCAAATTGCCTTTCACTGTTCCGCTTTAATTATTTTCCTTTTACATTTAAGCGTTTCAGTTTGGCGTGTGTGTGTGGGGGGAAGTCTCTGATCAGAGGGCAGCCGGAATACCAGTGCTCAGTTAAATGTACACGATTGCTTGGAAATCGTGTCAATGCTGCAGAAACAACACGCATTTAAATTACTAGATGAGGCAAGCAAAGATATGTAAAAATTTCAAGTGCTGTCAGTTCTCATGCAAATGACAGCACCTTGCGGTGGCTTTTGGAGGAGTCTTTTAAAGCGCATAAAAACTTCTGCAATGCAAGTTTGAAACGCCTGTAGAGAAAAGACCAGATCGAAACTTGTGTGGAGAAAAACGCTGCAGCAGCGGCTCCGAAACTCATCTCACCGAAACAAATGTAGATGCTTCGGGCAGCAACGATGCAAAACAGTTGTGCGAACGTTAGGTAATGTAAAAGGTGAGTTTCCAATGGGGTGATAGAGAGTCACCAACTCTCAGTGTAAAAACACCCTATAACTGCTGGAAAGCATTTGGCCTGGCCTAGATCCTGGCCAATGAGCTGGGGTTGTTTTTTTTTGTGTGTGTGTGTGTGTGTGTAGCAGGAATTCCTTTGCCTATTAGGCAACACCCCCAGATGTAGCCAGTCCTCCAAGAGCTTCCCAGTAGGCCCTGCAAGAAGAGTCCTGTCAGCTCTTGGAGGATTGGCTACATCAGGGGGGTGAGTTTCCAAGGCGGTGATAGAGAGTCACAAACTGTCAGTATCAAAACACCTTTAGTCTCCAATTCTCGCTCCCAGGAAGTAACAGAATCACAGCTCATTTCCAGACCACAGAGATCAGTCCCCTTCAGGGGGGGATGGATGCTTTGGAGGGCGGACTGTATGGCGCTCTAACCCACTGGAGCTCCTGTTCTCCCCGGGGCTTCGTCTCCAAATCTCCAGAAGTTTCCCAAGCTGGACCTAGGAATCCTACCCCCCACCCCACGCCAAGCCAGTGGTCAGGGGGGACATAACAACCTTAAAATACACACATGAGCACCCCACACTTTTACTGTACTGTGCATAGTTTGACTGTGGATGACTTCTAACAGTTCTCCTGCATCGCTTCCCCCTTTCTTAACGCAGGTCTTTGGTTCCATACAAACCTTTGCCTGCCATTCCCTTTGCACGCTGGTTATTCTAGCACCCCACCTACTCCTCCACTACACTTTCCATTTAAATATTGCCCTTTTTCTTTGTTCAAGAGGTATATACGGTTCTGCAGGGAGCCACGCTAGGGTTGCCAATCCCCAGGTGGGGGCAGGGGATCCCCCGGGTTGGAGGCCCTCCCCCCGCTTCAGGGTCATCAGAAAGCGGGGGGAGGGGAGGGAAATGTCTGCTGGGAACTCTGTTATTCCTTATGGAGATTTATTCCCATAGAAAATCATGGAGAATTGATCCGCGGGTATCTGGGGCTCTGGGGGGGGCTGTTTTTTGCGGTAGAGGCACCAAATTTTCAGTATAGCATCTAGTGCCTCTCCCCAAAATACCCCCCCCCCCATGTTTCAAAAAGATTGGACCAGGGGGTCCAATTCTATGAGCCCCCAAAGAAGGTGCCCCTATCCTTCATTATTTCCTACGGAAGGAAGGCATTGAAAAGGTGTGCCGTCCCTTTAAATGCGATGGCCAGAACTCCCTTTGGAGTTCAATTATGCTTGCCACAGCCTTGATCTTGGCTCCACCCCTAACGTCCCCTGGCTCCACCCCCAAAGTCCCCAGATATTTCTTGAATTGGACTTGGCAACCCTAAGCCACGGAGCCATAGGTGGTAGACTCTGGCACTAATCCGAAGCTCCAGTCATGACACTCTGGCTGGGGCAAGTGTTGCTCTGTCTTCTTAAGAACCCCCACCCCACCCCAAAAAAGCTTCAGGTATTTCTCAACCCAGAGCTGGCAACCCAAGGAAGGAGAGATGATGATGATGAAGAAGAAGACTGCAGATTTATCCCTTGCCCTTCTCTCTGAATCAGAGTCTCAGAGTGGCTTACAATCTCCTTTATCTTCTTCCCCCACAACAGACACCCTGTGAGGTAGGTAGGGCTGAGAGAGCTCTCCCAGAAGCTGCCCTTTCAAGGACAACTCTGTGAGAGCTATGGCTAACCCAAGGCTATTCCAGCAGCTGCAAGTGGAGGAGCGGGGAATCAAACCCGGTTCTCCCAGGTAAGAGTCCACGCACTTAACCACTACACCAAACTGGCTCTCAACCATGGGGGGCCCTTCCAGTTCTGTGATTTCTATGTTCCCAATGCTGTTCACATGATCCTAATTCCGTACATACGCAACCACGTACCCCACCTGTTAAATACTGGGTTCGATGCACGAGGAGTCTTGTTCCATAGTGCTCATAGTGAGGCAGTTTGGCATAGTGGTTAAGTGTGTGGACTCTTATCTGGGAGAACCGGGTTTGATTCCCCACTCCTCCACTTGCAGCTGCTGGAACGGCCTTGGGTCAGCCATAGCTCTGGCAGAGGTTGTCCTTGAAAGGGCAGCTGCTGGGAGAGCCCTCTCCAGCCCCACCCACCTCACAGGGTGTCTGTTGTGGGGGAGGAAGGGAGATTGTGAGCCCCTCTGTGACTCTTCGGAGTGGAGGGCGGGATATAAATCCAATATCTTCATCTACCTCACAGGGTGTCTGTTGTGTGTGTGTGGGGGGGAAGGTAAAGGAGATTGTGAGCCGCTCTGAGACTCTTCGGAGTGGAGGGCGGGATATAAATCCAATATCTTCATGTACCTCACAGGGTGTCTGTTGTGGGGGAGGAAGGTAAAGGAGATTGTGAGCCGCTCTGAGACTCTTCGGAGTGGAGGGCGGGATATAAATCCAATATCTTCATCTACCTCACAGGGTGTCTGTTGTAGGGGAGGAAGGGAAAGGAGATTGTGAGCCCCTCTGAGACTCTTCGAAGTGGAGGGCGGAATATAAATCCAATATCTTCTTGTTCATCATCTTCTTCAAAGCTCTATTAGTGATACAGCATGTTACCGGTAAAACGAAGACTGGAGAACTGGGCCAATGGGGCCAACTATATACAGAACCCGTTCCCTCATAGAACATCATTGACTTATCTGAACCAGTAGGGGGCTGGCGATTGGTCCAGGGAAGCAGGGATTTGGATCCAGTTTCCTTTCCATTGTTTCTGTGTCCCCAGCCTCAGTCTTCAAGGCTTCAGTGAGTCAAGTAGGAACTAATAACCCTGAACCCTAGCACGGCTTCACACACCTAACACCACCCCTTTGACTTTGTTCCAAGACTGCCTCTTCACTCTGCCGAGGTTACGACCTGCCCCCATTTTGCAGGTTCGCCGGGGTCTGTTTTCTCCCTCTGGGCTCAGCTTTATTTGCACTTCCGTGTGGGCCGCGCTATCAATAGGTGCCTTTGCTAAAACTGGGTTTTTTTTTCTCATTTCTGAGGGCGCATCCCCTGCATTGTGCTTTTCTTCCACCGGCTTCCAACCCTCGCCAAGTTGACGTTCCCTGCATTCACAAGCGTCTCGGGGTCCTCCCACCTGCTTCTGGGTTTGTAAGGGTATTTTGTGTGCGTGTGTGGAAAGGATTTATTTGAAACATACCCCACAGGGCTTTCCTCCTTCCCCGATTCACTCAAGAACTTTGTCTACCTTTTTTTCTTCTCCAGAGTATGAATTCTATCACCCTTTATGCCCTGGAAATTTTTCTAGCCAAAATCCTGGATTAATGAGAAGGGGCAGAATGTGTTTCTTCCAACATAGAACAACAAAAAAACAACAACACAGAACAACTCCATAAAAATGTGGAGCAGAGGTCCATCAGTGGCTATTAGCCACAGTGTGTGTGTGTGTATTTGGCCACTGTGTGATACAGAGTGTTGGACTGGATGGGCAATTCCCCTGATCCAACATGGCTTCTCTTACGTTCTTATAACAAATAGCTCTCATCCATAGGACATTAGACTAGACTGAGATAGCCAAATTTGCTTAATGTAAGAGACACATAGAATAAACATAAGATGTTTGAGAGCTGCAAGATATAAATGACAGATGTTGGAGGGAGGGGAGGGGAAGGGAAGGAAGGGGAGGGAAGGAAGGGAGGGAGGGAGGAAGGAAGGAAAATAGAAGAGGGATGGAGGATGGAGGGAGAGATGGCACCTAGTTATTTTGGCCACTGTGTGACACAGAGTGTTGGACTGGATGGGCTATTGGCCTGATCCAACATGGCTTCTCTTTTGTTCTTATGTGACACAGAGTGTTGGATTGGATCGGCTATTGGCCTGATCCAATATGGCTTCTCTTCTGTTCTTATGTGACACAGAGTGTTGGACTGGATGGGCTATTGGTCTTATCCAACATGGCTTCTCTTTTGTTCTTATGTGACACAGAGTGTTGGACTGGATGGGCCATTGGCCTGATCCAACATGGCTTCTCTTATGTTCTTATGTGACACAGAGTGTTGGATTGGATGGGCCATTGGCCTGATCCAACATCGCTTCTTTTATGTTCTTATGGAAAGGAAGCAAATGCATTCGCCAAGCTGCTGGTTGGCTTGGCAAAGTGATTTAAAGAGACAAATGCCTTCTCCACACCAGCCGATGAAGAAGTGGGGGCTTCAAGAGTCACACAATATATGTGAAAGGGCCACATGTGGCTCCTGAGCCACAGTTTGGACACCCCTGGGCTAAACTAAAAGGTTTCGAAGACAACTGGTTTTGGTGGGCAGCAGCGTTGGGACTGCAGTTGAACAGCTAGATTCAGCCGCCCCTTTCAGGCCTGCAAGATTTTCATAGTGTGAGCTTTTGAGAGTCAAAGTGCCCTTTGTCAGACACAAGCAAGAATGGAGTCACACATCTCTAGTCTGATTTGCATCTGGCAGAGGGGGCTTTGACTCTTGAAACCTCATATCCTGAAAATCCTGCTGGTCTCTGAGGTAATTCCTGGACTTGAATCAAAGACAACTTGTGGGCACTCCGTGAAATTGCTGAGCAGTCGGGTTAGAACAGATAAAAGGAAGTATTTCGTCACCAAAAGGATGATTAACACATGGCATTCACTGCCACAGGAGGTGGTGGCGGCTACAAGCATAGACAGCTTCAAGAGGGGACTGGATCAACATATGGAGCAGAGGTCCATCAGTGGCTATTAGCCACAGGGCATAGGTGGAACTCTCTGTCTTCGGCAGTGAAGCTCTGTATTCTGGATGCTTGGGGGAAAGGGGCAACAAGGTGAGGGCTTCTAGTGTCCTGGCCCCACTGATGGACCTCCTGATGGCACCTGGGTTTTTTTTTTTTTGGCCTCTGTGTGACACAGAGTGTTGGACTGGAGGGGCCATTGGCCTGATCCAACATGGCTTCTCTTATGTTCTTATGTCTGAGGCAGTGATGCTCTGTATTCTTGGTGCTTTGGGGGGGGGGGGGGGGCAACAGTGGGAAGGCTTCTAGTGTCCTGGCCCCACTGATGGACCTCCTGATGGTACCTGGGGGGGGGGGGGGTTTGGCCTGATCCAACATAGTTTCTTTTACGTTCTTATGTTCTGGGCCTTGATTGGAATCGCCCCAAGGCTCTGGGATGACTTCCATGGGGATTAATTCTATGGGGAGGGTGGGGTCAACACCTGCAAGACCCCCCCCTCCCAAATTCCATGAGGCATCAGAGACTGGCTTAATTCTTTTTTGTTGCTGAGTATTGGTAGAGTACTGCATTGTCAAGCAAACCGCTCTAAGGAGTATACTTTGAATGGAAGGAAGGATCGTTCTAATCTGAACTTCCAGCGTGCGGTAGGGTTGCCAATCCCCAGGTGGGGGCAGGGGATCCCCCGGTTTGGAGGCCCTCCCCCCGCTTCAGGGTCGTCAGAAAGCGGGGGGAGGGGAGGGAAATGTCTGCTGGGAACTCTGTTATTCCCTATGGAGATTTATTCCCATAGAAAATAATGGAGAATTGATCCGTGGGTATCTGGGGCTCTGTTTTTTGAGGTAGAGGCACCACATTTTCAGTACGGCATCTAGTGCCTCTCCCGAAAATATCCCCCAAGTTTCAAAACGATTGGACCAGGGGGTCAAATTCTATGAGCCCCCCAAAAAGGTGCCCCTATCCTTCGTTATTTCCTATGGAAGGAAGGCATTGAAAAGGTGTGCCGTCCCTTTAAATGTGATGGCCGGAACTCCCTTTGGAGTTCAATGATGCTTGTCACAGCCTTGATCTTGGCTCCACCCCTAATGTCTCCTGGCTCCACCCCCAAAGACTCCTGGCTCCACCCCCAAAGTCCCCAGATATTTCTTAAATTAGACTTGGCAACCATAGCGTGGGGACATTTGGGAGCTGAGGTGGGATATCCAAACCGTTCCTCTCTCCAGAAACCCCTCCGGAGAGCCACCACTTGTACTGTCTTTATTGAGGAAGATACCGGCAGGGTTTCAAGTGTGCACGGCGTTCTCTTGGAACGGAACGTTCCAGATAAGAGAACGTTAAGCCCAGTTCCCCAAAGACGTTTGGCTCACTTACTAGGAAAGCTGATGGAGAAATCACACGATGGCAAAACCACCAGAAGGTATAAGTGTGAGGCTTTATCAGAAGGGAGATACTGTGGAGTGCTGCTTCATGAATGCCACAGGAAGTATTGGCAGCTAAAAAGCATAGACAGCTTCAAGAGGGGACTGGATAAGTATATAGAACAGAGGTTTATCGGTGGCTCTTTGCCACAAAATATAGATTAGGGGTGTCGAACATGTGGCCTGGGGGCTGAATCAGGCCCCCGGAGGGCTCTTATCAAGCCCCTGAGCAACTAGCTCTTGTCGGATTCCTTTTCCCTCTCTCTTGCTTCCTTCTGCATCTCAACTTGCTTTGCAAGGCTTGCTCAATCGCACAGAAGCTACAGAGCAAAACCTCAATTTTCTCCATTGGTTGAGGCTCCTCCCCCTCCTCGTCCCCTGGGGAGGGAGGGAAAGAAGAAGGAGATATTGGGTTTCTATCCTGCCCTCCACTCCGAATCTGAGAGCGGCTCACAATTATCTTCCTTCCCCCACAACGGATGCCCTGTGATGTAGGTGGGGTTGAAAGGACTCTCACAACAGCTGCCCTTTCCAGGACAACCTCTGCCAGAGTTTTGGCTAAACCAAGGCCATTCCAGCAGCTGCAAGTGGAGGAGTGGGGAATCAGACCCGGTTCTCCCAGATAAGAGTCCACACACTTAACCACTATGGCTGACCCAAGGCCATTCCAGCAGGTGCAAGTGGAGGAATGGGGAATCAAACCCGGTTCTCCCAGATAAGAGTCCGCACACTTAACCACTACACCAAACTTGCTTTCTGAAAAGTGTCACGGCCCGAGTCTCTGACACGAAGCTGCGGCTGCTATCGTCCTGGCAACGAGCCAGGACCTCTCGCAGACAGCCCAGGCGAAGCACAGGGAGTGGTCGTAAAACAGTCCAGCTGATTGATAACGTAAACAGGCAGGCTGGAGGGTGAGACGGAAGCTTGGTCAGGGAAGCCGAGAGTCAGAAGCCGGGGAGCCGAGCCGAAAGTCAGAAGCCGGGAAACAGAGCCGAGAGTCAGAAGCCGGGAAGCAAAGCCGAGATCAAACGATACCTAAGCCAGTCCGATAAGCAAAGCCAGAGTCCAGAATACCAGTCTATGGGTCAGGCCGGGTCAGGAATGCACAGGTTCTTTCCGAAGCAAGGGGTGCGAGACGCAGACACATCCAAGGGTGTTCGCTTGTTGCCAGCACAGTTTGGCCTGAGGCCAGGATCCCAGATATACTGCTGGCTAATTGGCTCGTTAGAACTCCGGGCTCAGATCTCTTCTAGCCCGCATGCGCGCCTCTCTACGCCTGTTCCTGAATTCCAGGCGTCTCCTCTCGCGCAGGCGGGCCCCAGGTGTTGGTGAGTCTGGGGGAGATGAGCTAGTACCTGGTGTGGCCAGATTGGTTTCAGGTGGCCCCTGCTGCTGGCTGGCTCCTTCAGGACTTACGTCCTCTGTTGCTGAAGGCATCTGCACAGCAGGGGCGGGGTCAGAAGCAGGCACCTGCTCTGAGTCAGCAGGGGCAGGCATGACACTATCCCCCCCCTCAGGCCCCCCCTCATCCAAGCCGCCTGGCTTATCTGGGTAGGCCTCATGAAACTGCCGGAGCAGGTCAGGGGTATGCAGGTGGGCAGCCGGTTCCCAGGAGCGATCCTCGGGAGGGTAGCCTTCCCAGTCCACCAGGTACTGGAGTTGACCTCGGTGCAGCCGGGAGTCTAGGATCTGGTGGACTTCAAACTCTTCCTCATCGTCCACCAGCACCGGTGGCGGAGGCGGTGGTGGAACGTCCCTGTTTGGGTCCGGCGCTGCCGCTGGTTGGAGGAGGGAGCGGTGGAATACGGGGTGTATCCGGAGGTGGGCCGGAAGGCGTAGGCGGAATGCCACGGGGTTGACTTGCGCCTCTATGGGGAAGGGCCCGATGAACCGATCGGTTAGCTTGGAGGACCGGCCAGGAGTCCGGAGGTACCGGGTCGAGAGCCAGACAGAATCTCCGACCTTGAGGGGGGCTCCGTCCTGGCGATGTCGGTCCGCGGCCAGTTTGTAAGCGTCCTTGGCGCGCTGGAGCTGAGTGCGCAGGAGGGCGTGGAGCGCGTGGAGTTCCTCAAGTCGGTCGGTGGCTGCGGGAACGTTGGCGGAGGGGCCGAGCGGAGGGAAGAATCGGGGGTGCAGTCCATAGTTGGCGGCAAACGGCGTGGTCCGCGTAGAGCTGTGGACTGCGTTGTTATACGCGAACTCTGCCAGGGGTAGCAGAGTGGCCCAGTTGTCTTGCTGATAGCTGGTATAGCAGCGCAAGTACTGCTCCAAGGTGGCGTTGGTCCGCTCGGTCTGCCCGTCGGTCTGGGGATGGTAGGCGGAAGACAGGTGTAGTTCTGTCCCCAAACCGTGCTGGAAGGCCTGCGAAAAGCGGGATGTGAATTGTGGGCCCCGATCCGAGATGACCTGCGTGGGTAACCCGTGCAGGCGGAAGACGTGGTTTAGGTACAGCTGGGCAGTCTCCGGCCCGGATGGTACTCTGGCACAGGGGACGAAGTGGGCCATTTTGGTGAACAGGTCCACCACAACGAAAATGCAGGTGTGGCCCTGGGATCGTGGCAGGTCTACGATAAAGTCCATGGACACCACGTCCCAGGGACCGGCGGGAGTCGGCAGGGGTTGCAGGAGACCGGAGGGCTTGGCCGGTACGTTCTTGGCTCGGCGGCAGACCTCGCAAGAAGCCACGTAGCGACTAACGTCCGCTCGGACGCGAGGCCACCAGAAGTCCCGGGTCAACAGATGGGCGGTCTTGTGCTGCCCGAAGTGCCCAGCCGGGGGGGCATCGTGGGCCAGCCGGAGGATGCGGGATCGGAGAGGCCCGGGAGGGACGTACAACTGCTCCCGATGGTAGAGCAGCCCATCCCGGGTGGATAGTTCTCCGGCAGGGTCTTGCTGCGGTTCCTGCAGGTGTTTCTGCGCCCACGGGTCGGTGTCTTGGCTGGCCTGTATCTCGGCCACCAGGGCGGGTGCGGTCAGAGTGGCGGCAAAGACCGAGGGTGGCAGAATACTAGCCCTGGGGGCTTCGGTGGCACTAGAGGTGTTATAGTCCGGCCGGCGGGACAGAGCGTCGGCTCTCTGGTTCTGGGAGTGCGGGACGTAGGTGATGGTAAAGTCAAATCGTGAGAAGAACAGGGACCACCGGATCTGCCGCTGGTTCAGCCGGCGGGTGGTCTGCAAATGTTCCAGGTTACGATGGTCGGTGAAGACTTGGACCGGATGCCTGGCCCCCTCAAGGTGGTGGCGCCAGACCTCAAAGGCCACCTTGATAGCCAGGAGCTCTCTCTCCCAAATGGTGTAATTGCGTTCGGCAGCCGAGAGCTGCCGGGAGTAGTAGGCGCAGGGCTGCCATGGCTGGCTAGGCTCGTCCCGCTGGGAGAGCACGGCTCCGAGGGCCACATTGGAGGCGTCCGCTTCCACCATGAAGGGCAAGCTCGGGTCAGGGTACCGCAGAAGGGGACTGGAGGAAAAACTCTGCTTGAGCTGGCGGAAGGCCCGGTCGGCTTCGGGGGTCCACTGAAAGGGCTCCTTCGGTCGGAGGAGTCTGGTCAAGGGCTTGGTGAGGTCGGCGTAGCCCGCGATGAATTGCCTGTAATAATTGGCGAAGCCCAGGAGGCGCTGGATGTCCTTCCGACTTCGAGGGGCCTGCCATTGAAGGATGGCGTCGACCTTCCGCGGATCCATCTGGGTTCCCTGGGGGGAAATGATGTGCCCCAGGAACTCAACGGACTGGAGGTGGAAAGCACATTTCTCCAGCTTGGCATACAGGCGATTGGCTCGGAGTCGCTGTAGCACCTGGCGGACGTGGTGGATGTGCTCCTGTTCGGATGCAGAGTAGACCAAAATGTCATCTAAATAAATGATCAGGAACCGGTCTAGCAGGTCACGGAAAACGTCATTCATAAAATGTTGGAAGACGGCGGGGGCATTGGTGAGCCCAAAGGGCATGACCAGATGTTCGTATTGGCCATACCTGGTGCCAAAAGCGGTCTTCCACTCATCCCCGGCTTTGATACGAACCAAGTTGTAGGCCCCGCGAAGGTCGAGCTTGGTGTAGATCGTGGCCCCTTTGACGCGGTCGAGGAGCTCAGGGATCAGTGGGAGCGGGTAGCGGTTCCGAATGGTAATCTTATTGAGGGCCCGGTAGTCGTTGCAGAGTCGCAGGTCCCCGGTCTTCTTCTTAACGAACAGGACAGGTGAAGACAGGGGCGAGGTGGAGGGTCTAATGAACCCTCGGGCCAGGTTCTTGTCCAAGTACTCCCGGAGGGCAGCCAGTTCCGGGTCTGCCATGGGGTACAGGCGGCCTGCGGGTAGCGGAGCGCCGGGCACCAGGTCGATGGCGCAATCGTAGGGCCGATGTGGGGGAAGCTGGTCTGCTTCCTTCTCATTGAAGACGTCCGCGAACTCCTGGTAGGGAGTTGGGAGTGTGGTGGCGGCCCCCAGGAGGCTGGTGGTGCGTGGGGAACCGGGTTGGTTGACAGGCGGCACCTGAGTCGAGTCGGGTGGTAGCGGGGAACAGGGTGCGAGGGTACTCGAAAAGCTCAGTTCACGTTGCACCCAGTCCACATGGGGGTTGTGGGCTTGCAGCCAGGACAGGCCCAAGATAACAGGGAAGCGTGGCATGCGGGCCAAATCGAAGGTCTGCTTCCCTTGGCGCTGTTGGACCCACAAAACGAGTGGTAGAGTTTCGTGGCGGACCGGCCCCGAGCGCAGCAGACGACCATCCACTGCCTCGACCAGTGTAGGAGTTCCCTTTTCCCGAACGGGGACGCCATGCTCCTTGGCAAAGTGGCTGTCCATGTAGCAGCAGGCAGCCCCTGAGTCCAACATGGCATGGACGAAGATCCACCGGTCGTCGGGAAGCTGCAGGCGGATCGGGACCAGGAACGGGGTGGGTGGTGGATGGACGGAGCTAGAGGACCTCAAGGAGTGCCCCAGGCCAGGAGATCCGGCTAGACCTGGGGCTGGCCTTTTACCGAGGCAGCGGAGCTCGGGGTGCGCTTTGATTTGGCCGGGCAGGAGCTTGCAAAATGCCCGTCCCCTCCACAATACAGGCACAGGTTGTGGGTGCGCCGTCGGTTCTTCTCCTCAGGGGTCAGGCGAGGGCGGGCGCCGCCCAGCTGCATGGGTTCTACAGCCGGCGGTAAAGCTGGGGTACCTGGAACGGGAGCCGCCGGGGGGGGCCTTGTTGGAGTAGTGCCCCTCTTCTGCCTCTGGCGCCGACCTTGCAGTCGCCCATCAATGCGTAGACACAGCAGGATCAGGTCCTGGAGGGCGGCTGGGCGGTCGGTGCGTGCCAGTTCGTCCAGGACGGCATCGGAGAGGCCTTCAGTGTACTGGTCCACCAAGGCAGCTTCATTCCAGGCCAGGTCTTGAGCCAGCAGCTGGAACTCTGTGGTATACTGAGACACAGAGTTCTGGCCTTGGTGCAGAGCCCGTATCTTGCGATTAGCTGTCTCAGCACGCACAGGGTTGGCATAGGCGGCCTGGAAGTGTGCCTTGAACCGTGTGTAGTCTGCTAGCAGCGGCGAGGGCTCTAGCAGCAGAGGAGTGGCCCACTTGGCCGCTGGCCCTTTAAGCAGGCTCAGGATAAAACAGACTTTTGTTTTGTCTGTAGGGAAGTCGCCCTGCCTTATCTCCATGTATAGTTCACACTGGGCGAGGAAGGCAGGGAACTCTTCCAAGTTTCCTGCGAATTTCTCAGGAATGCTCACCGGGCAGCGAGAGCGGGGAGCAGCGGCGGCAGCCAAGGCCACGGCATTGGACGCAGTCTGCTGCTGCAGAGTAATCACCGCTTGGGTTAATTGCTGCACCTGGTCTAGGAGCCCCGGCAAGGGGTCCATGCCTCCTGCCGCTTGGTCCGTCATGAGCGTGCCTGGTGAGTTTTGGGTGCTGGCAAGCTGTCACGGCCCGAGTCTCTGACACGAAGCTGCGGCTGCTATCGTCCTGGCAACGAGCCAGGACCTCTCGCAGACAGCCCAGGCGAAGCACAGGGAGTGGTCGTAAAACAGTCCAGCTGATTGATAACGTAAACAGGCAGGCTGGAGGGTGAGACGGAAGCTTGGTCAGGGAAGCCGAGAGTCAGAAGCCGGGGAGCCGAGCCGAAAGTCAGAAGCCGGGAAACAGAGCCGAGAGTCAGAAGCCGGGAAGCAAAGCCGAGATCAAACGATACCTAAGCCAGTCCGATAAGCAAAGCCAGAGTCCAGAATACCAGTCTATGGGTCAGGCCGGGTCAGGAATGCACAGGTTCTTTCCGAAGCAAGGGGTGCGAGACGCAGACACATCCAAGGGTGTTCGCTTGTTGCCAGCACAGTTTGGCCTGAGGCCAGGATCCCAGATATACTGCTGGCTAATTGGCTCGTTAGAACTCCGGGCTCAGATCTCTTCTAGCCCGCATGCGCGCCTCTCTACGCCTGTTCCTGAATTCCAGGCGTCTCCTCTCGCGCAGGCGGGCCCCAGGTGTTGGTGAGTCTGGGGGAGATGAGCTAGTACCTGGTGTGGCCAGATTGGTTTCAGGTGGCCCCTGCTGCTGGCTGGCTCCTTCAGGACTTACGTCCTCTGTTGCTGAAGGCATCTGCACAGCAGGGGCGGGGTCAGAAGCAGGCACCTGCTCTGAGTCAGCAGGGGCAGGCATGACAAAAAGAGCTAGAGCTTCCTTTGCCCAGTTCCCTAGATCCCACGGGAGAAATACAAAGAAAGCATGTTTAAGATCGACAAGTGCTAATGTTTCAGGTACAAGTGTTAATGTTTTAAGAACGTTTTGTTTTAAGGGGTTTTTTTTTAAAAAGAAAATTCTTTAGTAGTGCTTGTCTGTGTCCTTAATAAAGTTTATTTTTCTGCTGCCTAATCTTAAATATGTACACGCATGGCCTGGCTGAAAGGCGGACTGCACACATTTTTAATATAACCAGGGCTTTTTTTTTTAGCAGGAAACCAGTTTTAGCAGGCTGGCTTAGCACCGGGGGGTGTGGCCTAATATGCAAATGAGTTCCTGCTGGGCTTCTTCCAAAAAGCCCTGCGTGAAACAATGGTGACATCAAGGGTGTGCGGCCTAATATGCAAATGAGTTCCTGCTGGGCTTCTTCCAAAAAGCCCCGCGTGAAACAATGGCGACATCAGGGGTGTGCGGCCTAATATGCAAATGAGTTCCTGCTGGGCTTCTTCCAAAAAGCCCCGCGTGAAACAATGGCGACATCAGGGGTGTGCGGCCTAATATGCAAATGAGTTCCTGCTGGGCTTCTTCCAAAAAGCCCCGCGTGAAACAATGGCGACATCAGGGGTGTGTGGCCTAATATGCAAATGAGTTCCTGTTGGGATTCCTCTAAAAAGCCCTGTGTGAAACAAGGGTGACATCAGGGGTGTGAGGCCTAATATGCAAATGAGTTCCTGTTGGGCTTCTTCTAAAAAGCCCTGAGTGAAACAAGGGTGACATCAGGGGTGTGTGGCCTAATATGCAAATGAGTTCCAGTTGGGCTTCTTTTAAAAAACCCTGTTTGAAACAAGGGTGACATCAGGGGTGTGTGGCCTAATATGCAAATGAGTTCCTGCTGGGCTTCTTTTAAAAAACCCTGTTTGAAACAAGGGTGACATCAGGGGTGTGTGGCCTAATATGCAAATGAGTTCCTGCTGGGCTTCTTCTAAAAAGCCCTGAGTGAAACAAGGGTGACATCAGGGGTGTGTGGCCTAATATGCAAATGAGTTCCAGTTGGGCTTCTTTTAAAAAACCCTGTTTGAAACAAGGGTGACACCAGGGGTGTGTGGCCTAATATGCAAATGAGTTCCTGCTGGGCTTCTTCCAAAAAGCCCCGCGTGAAACAATGGTGACATCAGGGGTGTGTGGCCTAATATGCAAATGAGTTCCAGTTGGGCTTCTTTTAAAAACCCTGTTTGAAACAAGGGTGACATCAGGGGTGTGTGGCCTAATATGCAAATGAGTTCCTGCTGGGCTTCTTCTAAAAAGCCCTGAGTGAAACAAGGGTGACATCAGGGGTGTGTGGCCTAATATGCAAATGAGTTCCAGTTGGGCTTCTTTTAAAAAACCCTGTTTGAAACAAGGGTGACACCAGGGGTGTGTGGCCTAATATGCAAATGAGTTCCTGCTGGGCTTCTTCCAAAAAGCCCCGCGTGAAACAATGGTGACATCAGGGGTGTGTGGCCTAATATGCAAATGAGTTCCAGTTGGGCTTCTTTTAAAAACCCTGTTTGAAACAAGGGTGACATCAGGGGTGTGTGGCCTAATATGCAAATGAGTTCCTGCTGGGCTTCTTTTAAAAACCCCTGTTTGAAACAAGGGTGACATCAGGGGTGTGTGGCCTAATATGCAAATAAGTTCCCGCTGGGCTTTTTCCACACACACACACAAAAACCCCTGAATAAATCAAATATATAAAAATATGGGAACATGTGTATCCATTATGTTAGAGACCGCAGCCGAATGGGTTTCATGCATTCCTATTCCAGCTGCTCTCCTGTCTGGGGAAGTAAGCGATGTTCAATTCTCTTGGCCAAACTCTGAGGGAAACGTTTACCCAGCATGCCCCAGCCTCCCGTCCAGAATTCCTCACTTTTTTCGACTCCCCAGCAATGGCTTGAAGACAAGGGGCGGAGGTGACATTCGAAAGCAATCCCTCAATGCATTCTGTTTCCGGGACTGGGCTGATGGATGCTTTTGTGCCGTGCACAAAAGAGAACAGAATGATCTGGGACGAGAAACTCTACTGTCCACGATCCAATGTGGAAGTGCGGCCGCCAAGACGGCAATCAATTTGGGGAGAAACGCCGGAGGCCAAGTTGGAGAGGGACTCTCGATTTGGTCGAACCTCCTTTGTTTGGAAGTTTGCATTTCTTCCACAGCCTGCTTTGGCAGCTTTCCCAGGTCCCGCCTACTCCGTACGGAGACCTCAACATCTTTTCTGCTTCTCTAAAACACAGCTTTGGCATAAAGTGGCCAACTCCAGCATGGAAAGAGATCCATGCGGGCAGCCATTTTGGTCTGAAGCAGTAGAACAAAGCAGAAGTCAAGTGGCTTTTAAGACCAATGACATTTGATTCAGAATGCAAGCTTTCTCCTCATCTGATGAAATGGGCGTAGAAGCTGACATTCTTACCACGTGTTGGTCTTAAAGGGGCCACTTGACTTTGTTCTCCAGCTTGGAAAATATCTGGAGATTTGGGGTGCAGCCCGGAGGGGGCAGGGTTTGCGGAGGGGGAGGAAATCAGCGGCATGTGATGCCAGCGTGTCCACCCTTTGAAGCAGCCATTTTCTCCAGGGGAACGGATCCCGGTGGTTTGTGGAGGCTGGAAACCCTAATCTGTCTCTTCTCTCAGTTTTAAAATGACTTCGCCTAGGAAGGCTAGACCGGGATGGCCAAAGTGCAGCTCAGGAACCGCATGTGGCTCTTTCACACATAATGTGAAAGAGTAATTTCCTTACTTTTCTCCCTTTCTCACGATACAAGAACTCGTGGGCATTCGATGAAATTGCTGAGCAGTCGGGTTAAAACGGATAAAAGGAAGTCCTTCACTCAAAGGGTGATTAACATGTGGAATTCACTGCCACTGTATGTCACAGAGTGTTGGACTGGATGGGCCATTGGCCTGATCCAACATGGCTTCTCTTATGTTCTTATGTGACACAGAGTGTTGGACTGGATGGGCCACTGGCCTGATCCAACAGGGCTTCTCTTATGTTCTTATGTGACACAGAGTGTTGGACTTGATGGGCCTTTGGCCTGATCCAACATGGCTTCTCTTATGTTCTTATGTATGACACAGAATGTTGGACTGGATGGGCCATTGGCCTGATCCAACATGGCTTCTCTTATGTGACACAGAGTGTTGGACTGGATGGGCCACTGGCCTGATCCGACATGGCTTCTCTTATGTTCTTATGTATGACAGAGAGTGTTGGACTTGATGGGCCTTTGGCCTGATCCAACATGGCTTCTCTTATGTTCTTATGTGACACAGAGTGTTGGACTGGATGGGCTATTGGCCTGATCCAACATGGCTTCTCGTATGTTCTTATGTGACACACAGCGTTGGACTGGATGGGCCAATGGCCTGATCCAACTGGCTTCTCTTATGTTCTTATGTGACACAGAGTGTTGGACTGGATGGGCCATTGGCCTGATCCAACAGGCTTCTCTTAGGTTCTTACGTGACACAGAGTGTTGGACTGGATGGGTCATTGGCCTGATCCAACATGGCTTGGATTATAGGATTCTAAGTTCCCACGGGCTTCCTTGGGAGGTGGTGGGCTCTCCTTCCTTGGAGGTTTTGAAGCAGAGGCTAGATGACCTTCTGACAGCAATGAAGATCCTGTGAATTTAGGGGGAGGTGTTTGTGAATTTAGAGCGATTTCTAAGTAGAAAAGGCTTCCTCGGGAGGTGGTGGACTCTCCTTCCTTGGAGGTTTTGAAACAGAGGCTAGAGGGCCATCTGACAGCAATGAAGATCCTGTGTCACATAAGAACATAAGAGAAGCCATGTTGGATCAGGCCAATGGCTCATCCAGTCCAACACACTGTGTCACATAAGAACATAAGAGAAGCCATGTTGGATCAGTCCAATGGCTCATCCACTCCAACACTGTGTCACATAAGAACATAAAGAGAAGCCATGTTGGATCAGGCCAATGGCTCATCCAGTCCAACACTCTGTGTCACACAGTGTAAAACTCAGGTGCCATCAGGAGGTACTTCAGTGGAGTCAGAGCTCCAGAAGCCCTCCCACTGTGGCCCCCAAGCACCAACAATACAGAGCATAAGAACATTACAAAAGCCATGTTGGATCAGGCCAATGGCCCATCTAGTCCAGCACTCTCTGTCACACAGTGGCCAAAAAACCCAGGTGCCATCAGGAGGTCCTTCAGTGGGGCCAGGACACTAGAAGCTCTCCCACTGTGGCCCCTCCCAAGCCCCAAGAATACATAGCGTAACTGCCCCAGACATAAGAACAGAAGAGAGAGAGAAGCCATGTTGGATCAAGCCAATGGCTCACCGAGTGCAACACTCTGTGTCAAACAGCGGCCAAAAACCCAGGTGCCATCACAAGGTCCATCAGTGGGGCTGGAACACTAGAAGCCCTCCCACTGTTACCCCTCCCAAGCACCAAGAATACAGAGCATCACTTGCCCCAGACAGAGAATTCCATCTATACCTTGTGGCTAAGAGAACATAAGAGCATCCGAGAAGCCATGTTGGATCAGGCCAATGGCCCATCCAGTCCAGCATTCTGTGTCACACAGTGGCCAAAAAACCCAGGTGACATCAGGAGGTCCACCAGTGGGGCCAGGACACTAGTTCTTACACTGTTGTCCCTCCCAAGCCCCAGAATACTGCCCCAGACATAAGAACAGAAGAGAGAGAGAAGCCATGTTGGATCAGGCCAATGGCTCATCCAGTCCAACACTGTGTGTCAAACAGCAGCCAAAAACCCCAGGTGCCATCAGGAGGTCCACCAGCACAGCCAGAACTCCAGAAGCCCTCCCACTCCGGCCCCCCAAGCACCAAGAAGACACAGCATCACTGCCCCAGACAGAACGTTCCATTTATACATTGCAGATTATATATAAATATATAATCTCATTAAGCCGAAGGAACAAAAGGAAATGCCAACTACAAAGCTGCACAAAAGACACAACCATCCTGTTCCCCTTTACAACCATGAACGTGCATCCTTCATCAGCTTAGGGCAATTATGGGATTGATTCAGTCTGTTCTTTTGCCAATGGATGCAGAGAGTACCTCGGCCTCTCCTCTTGACTCAAGGCCGCTTCTAACAAAACATTATTTTAACCATATGCAGAGCCTGCTGCGGGTGGGTACTTTGGGGGGGGGCACGCGAAGGAGCTTTTAATCATTTAATGACTTTCATGCAGCATTCTGATGGCTCCCTCACGGCCAGGGGCCGTTTCACAGAAAAAGAGGTGCCGGAGCTTGTTAGCACAACCCATTTTCAGAACTCACTTGAATATGTCACGCACTCCTGAAATCCCTGAAAGGTGTACTAAATTAGATCAGCTCAGCATCTACCTTACAGAGCCACTTTGGCGTAGCGGTGAAGTGAGCGGACTCTTATCTGGGAGAACCGGGTTTGATTCCCCACTCCTCCAATTGCACCTGCTGGAATGGCCTTGGGTCAGCCATAGTGGTGAAGTGTGTGGACTCTTATCTGGGAGAACTGGGTTTGATTCCCCACTCCTCCACTTGCAGCTGCTGGAATGGCCTTGGGTCAGCCATAGTGGTTAAGTGAGCGGACTCTTATCTGGGAGAACTGGGTTTGATCCCCCACTCCTCTACTTGCAGCTGCTGGAAAGGCCTTGGGTCAGCCATAGTGGTGAAGTGAGCGGACTCTTATCTGGGAGAACCGGGTTTGATTCTCCACTCCTCCATTTGCACCTGCTGGAATGGCCTTGGGTCAGCCGTAGCTCTCGCAGGAGTTGTCCTTGAAAGGGCAGCTGCTGTAAGAGCTCTCTCAGCCCCACCCACCTAACAAGGTGGCTGTTGTGGAGGGGGGCGGGAAGGTAAAGGAGATTGTGACCACACTGAGATTCTCAGATTAAGAGTACAGGGTGGGATATAAATCCAATATCTTCTTCTTAAAATGCTTCTCGAATTCGAATTGCCATGATATAACCTGACTCCCATCCAATGCTCCCTTCTAAGTTGAGGAGCGTTGTGAGCAACAATTCTACCTTGTGAGTGACTTGCATTAAAGTGGCGAGCGAGCAGTTTGGCTCTGATATAAATTGGTTTGCTCCGCGGCCAGCCTTCCTAAAACAAAAATGTGTGAGCTGGAGGCTAAAAAACTGTGAGACAGCTCACGCTAACTCAGCTGCTCCCATCATACTTTTTAAACGACTTTCTTTTATGTGGCTACAGAGGCGTGATGAATGTTTCCCATCTGTCCGCTTAAGAAAATAAGAGAAGCCAAGTTGGATCAGGCCAGTGGCCCATCCAGTCCAACACTCTGTGTCACATAAGAACATAAGAGAAGCCCTGTTGGATGAGGCCAGTGGCCCCTCCAGTCCAACACTCTGTGTCACATAAGAACATAAGAGAAGCCCTGTTGGATCAGGCCAATGGCCCATCCAGTCCAACACTCTGTGTCACATAAGAACATAAGAGAAGCCCTGTTGGATCAGGCCAGTGGCCCCTCCAGTCCAACACTCTGTGTCACATAAGAACATAAGAGAAGCCCTGTTGGATCAGGCCAGTGGCCCATCCAGTCCAACACTCTGTGTCACATAAGAACATAAGAGAAGCCCTGTTGGATCAGGCCAGTGGCCCCTCCAGTCCAACACTCTGTGTCACATAAGAACATAAGAGAAGCCATGTTGGATCAGGCCAGTGGCCCCTCCAGTCCAACACTCTGTGTCACATAAGAACATAAGAGAAGCCCTGTTGGATCAGGCCAGTGGCCCCTCCAGTCCAACACTCTGTGTCACATAAGAACATAAGAGAAGCCATGTCGGATCAGGCCAATGGCCCATCCAGTCCAACACTCTGTGTCACATAAGAACATAAGAGAAGCCCTGTTGGATCAGGCCAGTGGCCCCTCCAGTCCAACACTCTGTGTCACATAAGAACATAAGAGAAGCCCTGTTGGATCAGGCCAGTGGCCCCTCCAGTCCAACACTCTGTGTCACATAAGAACATAAGAGAAGCCATGTCGGATCAGGCCAATGGCCCATCCAGTCCAACACTCTGTGTCACATAAGAACATAAGAGAAGCCCTGTTGGATCAGGCCAGTGGCCCCTCCAGTCCAACACTCTGTGTCACATAAGAACATAAGAGAAGCCCTGTTGGATCAGGCCAGTGGCCCATCCAGTCCAACACTCTGTGTCACATAAGAACATAAGAGAAGCCCTGTTGGATCAGGCCAGTGGCCCCTCCAGTCCAACACTCTGTGTCACATAAGAACATAAGAGAAGCCATGTTGGATCAGGCCAGTGGCCCGTCCAGTCCAACACTCTGTGTCACATAAGAACATAAGAGAAGCCATGTCGGATCAGGCCAATGGCCCATCCAGTCCAACACTCTGTGTCACATAAGAACATAAGAGAAGCCCTGTTGGATCAGGCCAGTGGCCCCTCCAGTCCAACACTCTGTGTCACATAAGAACATAAGAGAAGCCCTGTTGGATCAGGCCAGTGGCCCCTCCAGTCCAACACTCTGTGTCACATAAGAACATAAGAGAAGCCATGTCGGATCAGGCCAATGGCCCATCCAGTCCAACACTCTGTGTCACATAAGAACATAAGAGAAGCCCTGTTGGATCAGGCCAGTGGCCCCTCCAGTCCAACACTCTGTGTCACATAAGAACATAAGAGAAGCCCTGTTGGATCAGGCCAGTGGCCCATCCAGTCCAACACTCTGTGTCACATAAGAACATAAGAGAAGCCCTGTTGGATCAGGCCAGTGGCCCCTCCAGTCCAACACTCTGTGTCACATAAGAACATAAGAGAAGCCATGTTGGATCAGGCCAGTGGCCCCTCCAGTCCAACACTCTGTGTCACATAAGAACATAAGAGAAGCCATGTCGGATCAGGCCAATGGCCCATCCAGTCCAACACTCTGTGTCACATAAGAACATAAGAGAAGCCCTGTTGGATCAGGCCAGTGGCCCCTCCAGTCCAACACTCTGTGTCACATAAGAACATAAGAGAAGCCCTGTTGGATCAGGCCAGTGGCCCATCCAGTCCAACACTCTGTGTCACATAAGAACATAAGAGAAGCCCTGTTGGATCAGGCCAGTGGCCCCTCCAGTCCAACACTCTGTGTCACATAAGAACATAAGAGAAGCCCTGTTGGATCAGGCCAGTGGCCCATCCAGTCCAACACTCTGTGTCACATAAGAACATAAGAGAAGCCATGTTGGATCAGGCCAGTGGCCCCTCCAGTCCAACACTCTGTGTCACATAAGAACAAAGAGAAGCCATGTCGGATCAGGCCAATGGCCCATCCAGTCCAACACTCTGTGTCACATAAGAACATAAGAGAAGCCCTGTTGGATCAGGCCAGTGGCCCCTCCAGTCCAACACTCTGTGTCACATAAGAACATAAGAGAAGCCCTGTTGGATCAGGCCAGTGGCCCATCCAGTCCAACACTCTGTGTCACATAAGAACATAAGAGAAGCCCTGTTGGATCAGGCCAGTGCCCCTCCAGTCCAACACTCTGTGTCACATAAGAACATAAGAGAAGCCCTGTTGGATCAGGCCAGTGGCCCATCCAGTCCAACACTCTGTGTCACATAAGAACATAAGAGAAGCCCTGTTGGATCAGGCCAGTGGCCCCTCCAGTCCAACACTCTGTGTCACATAAGAACATAAGAGAAGCCATGTCGGATCAGGCCAATGGCCCATCCAGTCCAACACTCTGTGTCACATAAGAACATAAGAGAAGCCCTGTTGGATCAGGCCAGTGGCCCCTCCAGTCCAACACTCTGTGTCACATAAGAACATAAGAGAAGCCATGTCGGATCAGGCCAATGGCCCCTCCAGTCCAACACTCTGTGTCACATAAGAACATAAGAGAAGCCGTGTTGGATCAGGCCAATGGCC
Source organism: Heteronotia binoei (assembly GCF_032191835.1). Classification (NCBI taxonomy): domain Eukaryota; kingdom Metazoa; phylum Chordata; class Lepidosauria; order Squamata; family Gekkonidae; genus Heteronotia; species Heteronotia binoei. The sequence goes on from NC_083232.1 coordinate 8,780,172, forward strand.
CATCCAGTCCAACACTCTGTGTCACATAAGAACATAAGAGAAGCCGTGTTGGATCAGGCCAATGCCCATCCAGTCCAACACTCTGTGTCACATAAGAGAAGCCATGTTGGATCAGGCCAGTGGCCCCTCCAGTCCAACACTCTGTGTCACATAAGAACAGAAGAGAAGCCCTGTTGGATCAGGCCAATGGCCCCTCCAGTCCAACACTCTGCATCACATAAGAACTTAAGAGAAGCCATGTTGGATCAGGCCAATGGCCCATCCAGTCCAACACTCTGAGTCACATAAGAACATAAGAGAAGCCATGTTGGATCAGGACAATGGCCCATCCAGTCCAACACTCTGTGTCACACAGCGGCCCAAAAACCCCAGGTGCCCTCAGGAAGTCCATCAGTGGGGCCAGGACATTGGAAGCCCTCCCACTGTTGCCCCTCCCAAGCACCAAGAATACAGAGCATCACTGCCCCAGACAGAGAGAAGCCATGTTGGATCAGGCTAATGGCCCATCCAGTCCAACACTCTGTGTCACACAGTGGCCAAAAAAACCCAGGTGCCCTCAGGAAGTCCATCAGTGGGGCCAGGACATTGGAAGCCCTCCCACTGTTGCCCCTCCCAAGCACCAAGAATACAGAGCATCACTGCCCCAGACAGACAGAAGCCTTGTTGGATCAGGCCAATGGCCCATCCAGTCCAACACTCTCTGTCACACAGTGGCAAAATACTAGGTGACATCTGGAGGTCCAACAGTGGGGCCAGATATTTTTGGTTATTTCCCCCCCTTTTTGTGGGAAAAATATTAAAAAAAAATGTTAAATCTTGGTGTTTGGCAAAATTCTCACAGGAGTTTGGAGCGCAGAAACAAGTATTTTTTTTGGGGGGGGGGGTAAGAAAGAGAGAGCACAATAAAATTTGGAGTTCTGGAGCTCTGCTCCTGTGAGCCCCTGCCCGAAATGATATGATCACCATCTTCAAGTACTTGAACGCCTATCATATAGAGCAGGGGTGGCCAACGGTAGCTCTCCAGATGTTTTTTTGCCTACAACTCCTATCAGCCCTAGCCATTGGCCATGCTGGCTGGGGCTGATGAGAGTTGTAGGGAAAAAAACATCTGGAGAACTACCGTTGGCCACTCCTGATATAGAGGATGGTGTGGAATTGTTTTCTGTGGCCCCGGAAGGTAGGACCAGAAGCAATGGGTGGAAATTAAATCAAAAGAGTTTCCGGCTCAACATTAGGAAGAACTTCCTGACCATTAGAACGATTCCTCAGTGGAACAGGCTTCCTCGGGAAGTGGTGGGCTCTCCTTCCTTGGAGGTTTTAAAATAGAGGCTAGAGGGCCATCTGACAGGAATGAAGATCCTGTGAATTTAGGGGGAGGTGTTTGTGAGTTTCCTGCATTGTGCAGGGGGTTGGACTAGATGACCCTGGAGGTCCCTTCCAACTCTAGGATTCTATGATTAGGAAGAACTTCCTGACTGTTAGAGCGATTCTTCAGTGGAACAGGCTTCCTCGGGAGGTGGTGGGCTCTCTTTCCTTGGAGGTTTTTCAACAGAGGCTAAAGAGCCATCTAACAGCAATGAAGATCCTGTGCATTTAGGGGGAGGTGTTTGTGAGTTTCCTGCATTGTGCAGGGGGTTGGACTAGATGACACTGGAGGTCCCTTCCAACTCTATGATTCTATGATTCTAAGCCTTCTCGAGGCACAGGTGTGTGTGGGCAGGCAGCTGCGAAAGCAAGGGTAACTACTGAATGGTGCAGGAAGAAAGAGAGAGATAGAGAGAGAAAAGAGAGAGAGAGAGATACAGGGACCATTTTCCTGAACCTGCAGCGTGAATAAACCCCCTTGAAAAATTGGTGGATGATTGACTGGTTTAAGTAAGTTTCGCGCAGCCTGTAACAAAACCCCGATGCTTATATACAGGATTTCTGTAAGCTGCACGAACATAAGATCACACGGAGGGGAGTTCTGTGAATGGCAGCGCGGAGGCCTTACGCAGCCCAGGTGTGTTCTGACAAGCCAGGAAGCCGCCTGTCAAATAAAGCAGCAGTTTGCCAGAATATTTTTTTTTAATCACGTCCCAGAAATAAAAACCAACCTCTGTCTTGCTCCTGGGTTCCCAGCATGATGAAACCGTAAGCGGGGATTGACACGCTGCAAATAACTCTTGGCGCATTGTCAAAAAAAAAAAAATGAATGGTATATTACAGAGATCCTGAGGAACGCCTCCATTTGCCAAAAATTTGCATGGCGTAGGAGAGAGCAGCTTTAGAATTATGTATTTCAAAAACCCTTGAATGGTATCTTGGCATCAGGGCTCAGGTGAACACCCGTGGCCACGAGACCCTGCCTTCTACTGAGTAAGACCATGCGTCTGTCTAAGGACATAAGAGAAGCCCTGTTGGATCAGGCCAATGGCCCCTCCAGTCCAGCACTCTGTGTCACAGAAGAACATAAGAGAAGCCATGTTGGATCAGGCCAATGGCCCCTCCAGTCCAACACTCTGTGTCACACAGTGGCCAAAAAATCCAGGTGCCATCAGGAGGTCCACCAGTGGGGCCAGGAAACTAGAAGTCCTCACACTACTGTCCCGCTCAAACACCAAGAATACAGAGCATCACTGTCCCAGTATCTTGTTCCAAAAATACTCTCTGGCTAATAGCCACTGGTGGACCTCTGCTCCAGATGTTCATCCAATCCCCTCTTGAAGCTGTTTATGCTTGTAGCCACCACCACCTCCGGTGGCAGTGAATTCCACATGTTAATCTCCCTTTGGGTGAAGAAGGACTTCCTTTTATCCATTCTAACCCGACTGCTCAGCAATTTCATTGAAGGTCCACAAGTTCTTGTATTATGACAAAGGGAGAAAAGGCCGTTCTCTTCCTTCTCTATCTCGTGCATAATCTTATAAACCTCTATCATGTCTCCCCTGCCGACATTTCTCCAAGCTAAAGAGCCCCAAGTGCTTTAACCTTTCTTCATAGAGAAAGTGTCTCATCTAGGGAGAGGTGTATTGTGTGAAGAAATGAGGACATGAGGACATGACTCTGACTTTGACTGAAGCAGACCACCACTCCAGTGAGGTCGGTATTGCCGACTTAGACTGGCAGCAGCTCTCCAGGGTCTCAGGTGGTGGTCTTTCCCATCATCTGTTATCTGATCCTTTTACCTGGGGATGCCAGGGATTGACCCTGGGACCTTCTGCATGCCAAGCAGATGCTCCAGGTCTCAGCTATGGGTTCTCCCCAAACGTTTCTTGGAGGTGGTGCTGAACTTCATGAAGAACACCTGGAGGGTATTTTCTTCAGCTCTGTGGTCAGAGCTGGCATATGAACATATGAACACACAGAACCATAGAATCATAGAGTTGGAAGGGACCTCCAGGGTCATCTAGTTCAACCCCCTGTACAATACAGGAAACTCACAAACACCTCCCCCTAAATTCACAGGACCTTCATTGCTGTCAGATGACCATCTAGCCTCTGTTTCAAAACCTCCAAGGAAGGAGAGCCCACCACCTCCCGAGGAAGCCTGTTCCACTGAGGAACCGCTCTAACTGTCAGGAAGTTCTTCCTAATGTTGAGCTGGAAACTCTTTTGATTTAATTTCAGCCCATTGGTTCTGGTCCTACCTTCCGGGGCCACAGAAAACAATTCCACACCATCCTCTCTAGGACACCCCTTCAAGTACTTGAAGATGGTGATCAGATCACCTCTCAGCCGCCTCCTCTCCAGGCTAAACATCCCCAGCTCCTTCAACCTTTCCTCATAGGACTTTGTCTCCAGACCCCTTACCATCTTCGTCGCCCTCCTCTGAACCCGTTCCAGCTTGTCTATATCCTTCTTAAAATGTGGTGCCCAAAACTGAACACAATACTCCAGGTGAGGTCTTACCAGAGCAGAATAAAGCGATACAATCACATCACGTGATCTGGACGCTATACTTCTGTTGATACAGCCCAAAATTGCCTCAAAGTCAGTCTTGTCTACTCAGACTGGCAGCGACTCTCCAGGGTCTCAAGCTGAGGTTTTTCACACCTATTTCCCTGGACCCTTTTTAGTTGGAGATGCCGGGGATTGAACCTGAAACCTTCTGCTTACCAAGCAGATGCTCTACCATTGAGCCACCGTCCCTCCCCTGGCAAAAAGATACGGCTCGGTTGAACATGCCACGCAGAAAGCTATGCTCCAAGAGATGTTCCAGGGCTGGCCAATCCGAAGGTTTCATACGGCTTTCCAATCTTGTACAGCATTAGCCCTTAGTTGCTCACCCACTGTTATGTCCTATGGCTCAACACAGCCTTACTCCTAAGATAGTTTCCGGAGAGAAGTGATGTTGGGTTGCACTGCAAAGGTTAGATTTGAGTCCAGGAGTATCTTCGAGACTGACAAGATTTTTGGGGGGTATGATTTATTTATTTATTTATTATTTATTTATGATTTATATCCCGCCCTTCCCACCAAGGTGGCTCAGGGCGGCTTACAACAAGTAAATCAAACATAAAATTTTAAGTTAGGTATTTAAGATATTTGAACATTTAAAACGTTTAAAGCATTGCGACAGTATGCATAGCAAGAATCTGATAGAGCTACAATTAATTTCCTCTGTCAGTTAGGTGTAAGCTAGCCGGAAGAGGGTTGTCTTACAGGCCCTGCGGAACTGAGTAAGGTCCCGCAGGGCCCTCACCTCCTCCGGCAGCTGGTTCCACCATGTAGGGGCCATAACAGAGAAGGCCCTGTCCCTAGTAGATTTTAGGCGGGCTTCTTTTGGCCTAGGGATAATGAGAAGATTTTGGGTTCCCGATCTCAGTACTCTCTGGGGAACATGTGGGGAGAGATGGTCCTTCAGGTAGGCAGGTCCTAAGCCATATAGGGCTTTAAAGGTAATGACCAGCACCTTGTACCGGACGCGGTATATTATTGGCAGCCAGTGCAGAACCCGAAGACCCGGCCGAATTTGCTCCCACCTTGGGAGCCCCAATAACAGCCGGGCCGCGGCATTCTACACCAACTGCAATTTCCGAGTTCGGCACAGGGGCAGCCCCATGTAGAGGGCATTGCAGTAGTCCAACCTCGAGGTGACCGTGGCATGGATCGCTGTTGCTAGATCGTCGCAATCCAGGAAGGGAGCCAACTGCCTTGCCTGCCTAAGATGAAAAAACGCGGACTTGGCAGTGGCAGCTATTTGAGCCTCCATCTTTAAGAAGGGCTCCAATAGTACCCCAGGCTCTTGACCTTGTCCGTATAAGCTTTAAAGAGTCACCACTTCCTTTGGCCTTTGTTGGTCTCTGTTCTTAAAAAGTCAAGGGTACCCTTTCCCATCCACTGCGGGGGGCTTGCCGCTTCTCAGACGCTTTCCGGGGCAGGGGCAAAAGCTGGAGGCTCTGAAAGTGGCCAAGTCGAGGCAGCCAACCCTAAAACTTGGGAGTCGAGAAGGGACTGCGTCCACCTCCCTTGACCTTGACCTGAGATCCTGGCTCAGTGGCAGAGCCTCTGCTTGGCATACAAAAAGTTCCAGGTTCAATCCCCAGCATCTCCAGTTAAAAGGACCAGGCAGGAGGTGATGGGAAAGACCTTGACCTGAGACCCTGGCTCAGTGGCAGAGCCTCTGCTTTACATGCAGAAGATCCCAGGTTCAATCCCCGGCATCTCCACTTAAAAGGAAGAGGCAGAAGGTGATAAGAAAGACCTTGACCTGAGACCCTGGCTCAGTGGCAGAGCCTCTGCTTGGCATGCAGAAGGTCCCAGGTTGAATCCCCGGCATCTCCAGTTGAAAGGACCAGGCAGGAGGTGATGTGAGAGACCTCAACCTGAGACCCTGGAGAGTGGCTGCCAATCTGAGTAGACAATCTAAATGCCTTGATTCAATATAAGGTGGCTTCATGTATATTCTTGTGTGTATTTATTGAGGTGGGCCCTTTCTCAATGGCAGAGCTTCGGCTTGGCATGCAGAAGGTCCCAGGTTCAATTTCCGGCATCTCCAGTTCCTTTGGGTGAGGGGGTCCACAGTGGGAGGGCTTCTGGAGTTTTGGCCCCACTGGTGGACCTTCTGATGGCACCTGGGTTTTTTGGCCACTGTGTGAACCAGAGTGTTGGACTGGATGGGCCCTTGGCCTGATCCACCATGGCTTCTCTTACGTTCTTATGTGACACAGAGTGTTGGACTGGATGGGCCATTGGCCTGATCCACCATGGCTTCTCTTATGTTCTTACGTGACACAGAGTGTTGGACTGGATGGGCCATTGGCCTGATCCAACATGGCTTCTCTTATGTCTGGGCCAGTGATGCTCTGTATTCTTGGTGCTTGGGAGGGGCAACAGTGGGAGGGCTTCTACTGTCCTGGCCCCACTGATGGACCTCCTGATGGCACCTGGGCTTTTGACCACTGTGTGACACAAAGTGTTGGACTGGATGGGCCATTGGCCTGATCCAACATGGCTTCTCTTAAGTTCTTATGTGACACAGAGTGTTGGACTGGATGGGCCATTGGCCTGATCCAACATGGCTTCTCTTATGTTCTTATAAGAGAACATGCGGTTCAATGTGGTTCAATGTGGCCAAGTGCAAAGTAATGCACATTGGGGCCAAGAATCCCAGCTACAAATACAAGTTGATGGGGTGTGAACTGGCAGAGACTGACGAAGAGAGAGATCTTGGGGTCATGGTAGATAATTCACTGAAAATGTCAAGACAGTGTGCGTTTGCAATAAAAAAGGCCAACGCCATGCTGGGAATTATTAGGAAGGGAATTGAAAACAAATCAGCCAGTATCATAATGCCTCTGTATAAATCGATGGTGCGGTCTCATTTGGAGTACTGTGTGCAGTTCTGGTCGCCGCACCTCAAAAAGGATATTATAGCATTGGAGAAAGTTCAGAAAAGGGCAACTAGAATGATTAAAGGGCTGGAACACCTTCCCTATGAAGAAAGGTTGAAACGCTTACGGCTCTTTAGCTTGGAGAAACGTCGACTGTGGGGTGACATGATAGACGTTTACAAGATAATGCATGGGATGGAGAAAGTAGAGAAAGAAGTACTTTTCTCCCTTTCTCACAATACAAGAACTCGTGGGCATTCGATGAAATTGCTGAGCAGAGAGGTTAAAACGGATAAAAGGAAGTACTTCTTCACCCAAAGGGTGATTAACATGTGGAATTCACTGCCACAGGAGGTGGTGGCGTCCACAAGCATAGCCACCTTCAAGAAGGGGTTAGATAAAAATATGGAGCAGAGGTCCATCAGTGGCTATTAGCCACAGTGTGTGTGTGTGTGTGTGTATATATATATATATATATATATATATATATATATATATATATATATATATATATATATATATATATATATATATATATATTTGGCCGCTGTGTGACACAGAATGTTGGACTGGATGGGCCATTGGCCTGATCTAACATGGCTTCTCTTATGTTCTTATGTTCCCTCTCTCCCCCACCCTGGCACTTTGCAGCCAGCTGCTCCGTCTGTCCCCCCTCCCTGGCTGATTCCACTTGGCTTCCTCCACCTTCCGCTCCTCCACCTCCCTCCTCTCCGTCTGCTGCTTGTGCAGTGGCTCAGCTCTCCCAGCTCCAGCTGCTGCTGCGGCTGATTTGCCGGGTAAGCCATGGCAAAGAAAAAAAGGGGGGGAAGCAGCCTGCGCCATGAAGGGCCCCCTGGAAGTTGGGGGCAGTGCCCCCACAACCCCCTCCCCATGGCTACAGGCGTGCTTTGAGACAGTGCCGTCATCCTGTCCTACTCCTCCTGGGTTTTTCCCCAGAGTTCTCCGTTCCTCTCTGTCGCCCCCACTAGGACTGGTTTGCTGAATTCCCTTCTCTGACATGGTGACCGCTTCCTTCACCTTCTGTCCGCTGCTAACTTAGTGGCTCGCTCTTCATGAGGCAACGTCTTGCCCATCCCTCCCCGGGCACAAAACTCCATTACAAAACTTCTCAAGATCCAGCTGCTAACGCTGTACCAGTGGGGATAATTCTACATTTCCGCCATTCTTAGTATGTATGATATTCATGGTTTTTTCTTGGATTTCTGTGGGAACCCATTTGCAGTTTTGGCATGTGTTCAGGCTCCTGTAGCACTCCAGGGCGATGGGAAAGAAATTCCATTCCGAGAGATTTTGCTGACCCTCTCTGAATCATAGGATCATAGAGTTGGAAGGGGCCTCCAGGGTCATCTAGTCCAACCCCCTGAACAATTCAGGAAACTCACAAATACCTCCCCCCAAATTCACAGGATCTTCATAGCTGTTAGGTGGCCCTCTAGCCTCTGTTTGAAAACCTCCAAGCAAGGAGAGCCCACCACCTCCCGAGGAAGCCTGTTCCACTGAGGAATCGCTCAACCTCACAAACACCTCCCCCTAAATTCACAGGATCTTCATTGTTGTCAGATGGCTATCTAGCCTCTGTTTCAAAACCTCCAAGGATGGAGAGCCCACCACCTCCCAAGGAAGCCTGCGGGAACTTAGAATCCTAGACTCCTAGAGTTGGAAGGGACCTCCAGGGTCATCTAGTCCACCCCCTGCACAATGCAGGAAACTCACAACCCCCCCCCCCCCCTAAATTCACAGGCTCTTCATTGCTGTCAGATGACCATCTAGCCTCTGTTGAAAAACCTCCAAGGAAGGAGAACCCACCACCTCCCCAGGAAGCCTGTTCCACTGAGGAACCGCTCTAACAGTCAGGAAGTTCTTCCTAATGTTGAGCAAAAAACTCTTTTGATTTAATTTCAGCTCACTGGTTCTGGGGCCACAGAAAACAATTCCACATTCTCATCTATAGGACAGCCCTTCAAGTACTTGAAGATGGTGATCATATCACCTCTCAGCCGCCTCCCCCTTCAGACTAAACATCCCCAGCTCCTTCAACCTTTCCTCATAGGACTTGGTCCCCAGACCCCTCACCGTCTTCGTCACCCTCCTCTGGACCCATTCCAGCTTGTCTATATCCTTCTTAAAATGTGGTGCCCAAAACTGGACACAATACTCCAGGTGAGGTCTTACCAGAGCAGAGTAAAGCGATACCATCACATCACATGATCTGGACACTAGACTTCTGTTGATACAGCCTAAAAATGCATTTGCCTTTTTTAGCTACCGCATCACACTGTTGACTCATGTTCAGCGTATGATCCACTAAGACCCGTAGATCCTTTTCGCACAGACTACTGCTAAGACAAGACTCCCCCATCCTATAACCATGCATTGGATTTTTCCGACCTAAATGCAGAACTTTACATATATCCCTGTGGCTGTGGATAAGTCATATAGACATGGGGATGGATCAAAATGGGTCACCCCAATAGTCTGTCTGTAGCAGAAGAAAAGAGCAAGAGTCTGGTAGCAAAATTTGTGGTGGGGTATGAGCTTTCACTACTGAAGGAGTGAGCGGTGACCCCCAAAGGCTCATACACTTAAAAATCAGCCAGTATCATAATAAAGGTCAAGGTAGTCCCTTGTGCAAGCACCAGTCGTTTCCGACTCTGGGGTAACGTCACATCATGATGTTTTCACGGCAGACTTTTTTTTACGGGGTGAACATATGAAGCTGCCTTATACTGAATTAGACTCCCTTCGGTCCATCAAAGTCAGTATTGTCTTCTCAGACTAGCAGCGGCTTTCCAAGGTCTCAAGCTGAGGTTTTTCACACCTATTTGCCTGGACCCTTTTTTGGAGATGCCAGGGATTGAACCTGGGACCTTCTGCTTACCAAGCAGATGCTCTACCACTGAGCCACCGTCCCTCCCCTTGAGCCACCGTCCCTCCCCCGATTTGCCATTGCCTTCCCCAGTCATCTACACTTCCCCCCCCCCCCGACCGACCTCAGAAGGATGGAAGACTGAGTCAACCTTGAGCTGGCTATCTGAACCCAGCATCTGCCGGGATCGAACTCAGGTTGTGAGCAGAGAGCTTGGACTGCAGTACTGCAGCTTTACCACTCTGCGCCACAGGTCTGTTATCATAATGCCCCTGTATAAATTGATTATGCATGGGATAGAGAAGGCAGAGAAATAAGGACTTTTCTCCATTTCTCACAATACAAGAACTTGTAGACATTCAATGAAATTGTTGAGCAGTTGGGTTAGAAGGAATATAAGGAAGTCCTTCTTCACCCAAAGGGTGATTAACATGTGGAATTCACTGCCACAGGAGGTGGTGGCAGCTGCAAGCATAGACAGCTTCAAGAGGGGATTAAATATACGGAGCAGAGGCCCATCAGTGGCTATTAGCCACAAGGTATAGATGGAACTCTCTGTCTGGGGCAAGTGATGCTCTGTATTCTTGGTGCTTGGTGAGGGGGAGCACAGTGGGAGGGCTTCTAGTGTCCTAACCCCACTGGTGGACCTCCTGATGGCACCTGGGTTTTTTGACCACTGTGTGTACAGAGTGTTGGACTGGAGGGGCCACTGGCCTGATCCAACATGGCTTCTCTTATGTTCTTATGTGACACAGAGTGTTGGACTGGATGGGCCATTGGCCTGACCCACCATGGCTTCTCTTATGTTCTTATGTGACACAGAGTGTTGGACTGAATGGGCCATTGGCCTGATCCAACATGGCTTCTCTTATGTTCTTTTCTGACACAGAGTGTTGGACTGGAGGGGCCATTGGCCTGATCCAACATGTCTCCTCTTATGTGACACAGAGTGTTGGACTGGATGGGCCATTGGCTTGATCCAAGATGGCTTCTCTTATGTTCTTATGTGACACAGAGTGTTGGAATGGATGGGCCTTTGGCCTGATCCAGCATGGCTTCTCTTATGTTCTTTTGTGGCAGAGAGTGTTGGACTGGATGGGCCATTGGCCTGATCCAACAGGGCTTCTCTTATGTTCTTCTGTGACAGAGAGTGTTGGACTGGAGGGGCCATTGGCCTGATCCAACAGGGCTTCTCTTATGTTCTTCTGTGACTGAGAGTGTTGGACTGGAGGGGCCATTGGCCTGATCCAACAGGGCTTCTCTTATGTTCTTAAATTTGGACTTGTTGGTGACCATACTGAAAAGGCAGGAAGTACTGCCTAATGCCCTGCTGACCACCTACCGACTACCTTTTCCCAAACTCCACCCCTTCCCCAAATCCCCAGGAATTTCCCAACCCAAGGCTGACAAGCCTAGCCCGTTCATCAGATCTTCTCCAAACCAGCCAAGCTTCCACCAGAACCGATTTCCCAAAGAACTCCTGCCGTCTCTGATTGGGGAGAAGTCATCTAATGTCACTTACCCTGAACAGTGGAAAAGTAGCTGAAGTAGGAGGGGCAGGAAATCACTTTAATTTCACCTTCGTTTGCCGATGGCCAGCAGGTGATGTTATCAAACATACTCCGGCAACCTGGGGAAGAGACGAAGACTTTAAGAAAATGGCAGCGGAAGGGGAAGCATGACACCCAACGAGATCCGGCTGTCCTCAAAAAGTGCCGGGGCCTTTTCAGCCTTGGCCCCAACCTGGTGGAATGCTCTGCGGGATCTTCTACAATTCTGCAGGGCCCATAAGGCAGAGATGTTCCCTTTTGCCTGAGGGCAGTGACGTTTGCTGGGCTGGCACCCCTCTCCTTTCCCCCCTCCAAGGGGGACCCCTGCCCCTGACGCAGGGTCTAGAAAGCAGGAATTGATAGCACTTTAGAATAGATGTCATCGGGTTTGTAATTTTGTTTTCAGCGAATTGTTTTTAACGATCGTTGCAGGGATTTTATTATCGCACATCGCCTAGAGTCCAGCTTCGGCTGGGATGAGGTGATTCATCAAATCAAATCAATAACAAGAACAACAACTATTATTATTACCAGGGCTTTTTTGTAGCAGGAACTCCTTTGCATATTAGGCCACACCGCCCTGATGTAGCCAGTCCTCCTGGAGCTTACAGCAGGCCCTGAACGAAGAGCCCTCTAAGGAATTCTAGCAGGACCTCCTTTGCTTATTAGGCCACGCCCCCCTGATGCAGCCAATCCTCCTGGAGCTTCCAGCAGGCCCTGTACTAAGAGCCCTGTAAGGAATTCTAGCAGGACCTCCTTTGCATATTAGGCCACACACCCCTGATGCAGCCAATCCTCCTGGAGCTTACAGCAGGCCCTGTACGAAGAGCCCTGTAAGGAATTCTAGCAGGACCTCCTTTGCCTATTAGGCCACACACCCCTGATGTAGCCAATCCTCCTGGAGCTTACAGCAGGCCCTGTACGAAGAGCCCTGTAAGGAATTCTAGCAGGACCTCCTTTGCCTATTAGGCCACACACCCCTGATGTAGCCAATCCTCCTGGAGCTTACAGCAGGCCCTGTACAGAGCATCACTGGTTTATTTAGGAACTAACATAATAAAGGGGAGGCAGAGTCCTAAATTTAGTAAAGACTATATAATATACTAAAGATATTAAAGATAATATACTAAAGATACTGAAGAGGGGAGGCAAATCTTCCTGGAGCTTACAGTATGCCCTGTACTAAGAGCCCTGTAAGCTCCAGGAGGACGGGCTACATCAGGGGGAACTGGCCTAATATGGAAAGGAGTCCCTGCTACAAAAAAGCCCTCGTTATTATTAGTTAAAATGAAATATTATTATTCCCACTGCTCTCTTGCATTATACCCTACTGACCACCCACCCACCCACTACCCTTCCCAAACTTGGAAAGGAAAGGGAAGGTCCCCTGTGCAAACACCAGTCATTTCCGACTCTGGGGTGATGTCGCTTTCACAACGTTTTCACGGCAGACTTCTTACGGGGTGGTTTGCCAATGCCTTCCCCGGTCATCTACGCTTCCCCCCGCCCCAGCAAGCTGGGGACTCCTTTGACCGACCTCGGAAGGAGGGAAGGCTGAGTCAGCCTGCAGTCAGCTACCTGAAATCAGCTTCCGTCAGGATCGAACTCGGGTCGTGAGCAGAGCTTAGGACTGCAGCTTTACCACTCTGCGCCATGGGGCCCTAGTATTTGGATGGGAGACCACTAAGGAAGTCCAGGGTTGCTCTGCAGAGACAGGCAAAGGCAAACCACCTCTGGTCGTTTCTTGCCTTGAAAATCCTATGGGGTCACTATAAGAAGAAGAAAACTGCAGATTTATGCCCCGTTCTTCTCTCTGAATCAGAGATTCAGAGCGGCTTACAATGTCCTATATCTTCTCCCCTCATCAACAGGCACCCTGTGAGGTGGGTGGGGCTGAAAGAGCTCTCCCAGAAGCTGCCGTTTCAAGGACAACTCCAGCGAGAGCTATGGCTGACCCAAGGCCATTCCAGCAGCTGTAAGTGAAGGAGTGGGGAATCAAACCTGCTTCTCTCAGATTAGAGTCTGCACACTTAACCACTACACCAAACTGGCTCTCAGCTGCAGAACAAACAAGTAAGCGCTGATTTTTTTTTTTAAAAAAAGGTAAAAGTAGTCCCCTGGGCAAGAACCAGTCGTTTCCGACTCTGGGGTGACGCTGCTTTCACAACGTTTTCACGGCAGGCTTTTGACGGGGTGGTTTGCCATTGCCTTCCCCAGTCATCTACACTTTCCCCCCAGTAAGCTGGGTACTCATTTGACCGACCTCGGAAGGATGGAAGGCTGAGTCAACCTCGAGCCAGCTACCTGAAAACTCAGCTTCCGCCAGGGATCGAACTCAGGTCGTGAGCAGAGCTGCAGGACTGCAGTACTGCAGCTTTAACACTCTGCACCAAGGATATCTGCGCCACTGCAGAGGAGCTATCCTAATTTTGGGTAAGGTCAAGGAATATCTGATTGGTTCTTCTGTGGTGTTGTCTTTCTGGCCAGTGTAATTTTTTGGCCAGTGTAATTTTTGACTCAGTTTCACCCATTTTGGAGCCTATGTTTTTGTTTCATTATTTTATGCCATTAAAGGGGCTTTTTATGTTTAATAATGTCCCGTTAAGCCCCTTTACTCTCATATTTCATTCTCTTTTTTGTTGTCTGTGATACCCCAGATTAAGATTATTGTCCTTTTTTATCCCTATTATTAATTAGTTATCTATCGGTGTTACAATTAGATGTATCTATTTTGTTTTACTTTGACATATGGGCAAATTGTATGCTCATTCCTTTCTGTAAACTATTGTTATGCCATTAAAGGTTTTGGAATTGGGGGTGGGGAGAGCAGGGTTTGGAATGGGAAATGAGAAACCCCAGATAGCTCCCCGTCCTCCAAAGCAGCCATTTGCACCAGGGGAATTGATTTCTGTAGTCTGGAGATTAGTTATAGTTTAACAAGATCTCCAGGTCCCACCTGATGAAGAAGAAGAAGCTACTGGATTTATATCCCACCCTATTCTCTGAATCGCAGAGTCTCAGAGCAGTCACAATCTCCTTTACCTTCTCCCCCGCAACAGACACCCTGTGAGGTAGGTGGGGCTGAGAGAACTCTAACAGCAGCTGCGCTTTCAAGGACAACTCCTATGAGAGCTACGCTGACCCAAGGCCATGCTAGCAGGTGCAAGTGGAGGAGTGGGGAATTACACCCGGTTCTCCCAGATAAGAGTCCACGTACTTCACCACTACACCAAACCGGCTCTCAGCTGCAGAACAAACAAGTAAGTGCTGAGTGAATTGGATTCAAGAGAATCTCTGTTGAAACAATGTACTATAAATGAAAAACTACTTAATTGCACACAATTGTTGCATTGTTTGTAATAAACAGCGATATCGCCTCATAAACAATAACCTGAGTCTCTAAGAGGATCCTAAAGCACTAGAATGCGAATGCAAACAAGACAAGAGTGTAACACAAAATCACATTAAGTTTTTCTATCACCAGGAACAATATAACAAAATTGTGTTTCCAAGGTGGTTTAGGGCTAACAAAACATACAAAATGCAATGCAAAAAGCAAGTCCAAAAACCTGGGAACATTTAGAAGATGACTGGAGTAAAGTAAAGACGTATGTCCCACCTTTAGCTTTCCTAACTCTTTCTCTACAAGAACTGGGGATTTGTTTATATTCATCCTTGGTTTTAAGGCCCTCTTTCCATTTCCGTGGCGCAGAGTGTTAATACTGCAGTCCTAAGCTTTGCTCACGACCTGAGTTCGATCCTCGGCGGAAGCTGGGTTTTCAGGTAGCCGGCTCGAGGTTGACTCAGCCTTCCATCCTTCCGAGGTTGGTCAAATGAGTCCCAGCTTGCTGGGGGGAAATCGTAGATGACTGGGGAAGGCAATGGCAAACCACCCCGTAAAAAGTCTGCCGTGAAAATGTTGAGAAAGCAACGTCACCCCAGAGTCAAAAATGACTGGTGCTTGCACAGGGGACCTTTCTTTTCCTTCCATTTTCTAAATGAGTTTTAAGGGCCTCTTTCAATTATCTAAATGAGTCTTTTTTTAATTTCTCAAGTCTTTAGAGAGGTATTTATGGAGCCACCTCGGCTTCTTTAGGCTTCTTCCATTTTTTCTTCTCATAGGAATTATCTGTGATTGCACTTTCTGTATTTCGCTTTAAGAAATTCCCACCCTCTTGAACCCCCTTCCTCCTAAGTATTTCTGACCATGGGATTTTACCCAGCATAGTTCTAAGTTTGTCGAAGTTTGCCTTTCTGAAGTCCAACCTATAAGTCTAACTACGTATAGCTTTTCCATTCCTGAGTCTGTAAATTCCAGAATCACATGGTCACTACCGCCCAAGGTGGGGAGGGCGGGATATAAATAAAATTTATTATTATTATTATTATTATTATTAAGGTGCCCACTATTTCCACCTCATCAACCAATTCTTCCTTGTTGGTGAGAATCAAATCAAAACAGCAGATCCCCTTGTTTCCTTCTCCACTTTCTGGAAAAAGAAGCTGTCAGCAAGACAAGTCAGGAATTTATTTGACCTTTCAATTTTAGCAGAGTTGGACTTTCAACAGATGTCCGGATAGAAGAAGAAGATGATATTGGATTTATAGCCCGCCCTCCACTCCAAAGAGTCTCAGAGCGGCTCACAATCTCCTTTACCTTCCTCCCCACAACAGACACCCTGTGAGGTGGGTGGGGCTGGAGAGGGCTCTCACAGCAGCTGCCCTTTCAAGGACAACCTGTGCCAGAGCTATGGCTGACCCAAGGCCATTCCAGCAGGTGCAAGTGGAGGAGTGGGGGATCAAACCCGGTGCTCCCAGATAAGAGTCCGCACACTTAACCACTACACCAAACTGGCTCTGGTAATTTAAATCTCCCATGATCACTGTGTCCCTTCTCTTGGAGAACTTTGCAATCTGTTGAAAAAGTATCTCATACAAGTCCTCTGCCTGGTTTGGTGGTCTATAGCAGACCCCTGCCATAATATCAGTATTATTTCTTACTCCTTTTATTTTTACCCAGAGACTCTCAACTGAGCTGCCATGCTCAGATTCACATATTTCCTCACAAGTATATACCTCCTTCGTGTATAATGAAGAAGATGAAGATATTGGATGTATATCCCGCCCTCCACTCTGAATTTCAGAGTCTCAGAGCGGCTCACAATCTCCTTTATCTTCCTTCCCCACAACAGACATTCTGTGAGGTGGGTGAGGCTGAGAGGGCAACCTCTGCCATTAGGGGTCCCAACCCTCCCGCCCTGGCGGGGGACCCCAGGATTTCCCCCCTCTTCCCCCGCTCCCCCAAAAAATGGAAGCGGGGGGAGAGGGGGGAAATGGCAAGCCGCCCCATCCCGGGGCGTGCGAGGCCGCCGCGCCGCTGCCGCCCCCTTCCCGCCCAGTGAGGCCGCAGGCGGCGGGCCTGCCGGCGCCCAGCAGCAGGAGGAGGAGGCGGCGGCGGAGGAGCTGTCGGCCGAGGGCCTCGCTGGCTGGCGGCGTTGGCAGCACAGCCCCACCAGCACCAGCGCGGCAGCGCCGGAGGCAGCTCCTCGGCCTCCGGCGTTGGCAGCAAAGCCCCGCCAGCACAGCCCCGCCAGCACCAGCGCGGCAGCGCCGGAGGCAGCTCCTCGGCCTCCGGCGTTGGCAGCACAGCCCCGCCAGCACCAGCGCGGCAGCGCCGGAGGCCGAGGAGGAGGCCCCGAGCCCCCGGCCCCGCTCTCCATGCCCGCGCCACCGCCCTGCTTCACCCAGGCTTCCAGCCTCAGGCAGGGCCGAGGGGCGGGGAGGACGAGCGGGAGGAGGAGGAAGGGACAGCTTCCTTCTCAGGCGGCGGCTGCGGCGCGGGAACCTGTGGCTGCGGCGCTTGTCACAGCCTTGATCTTGGCTCCACCCCTAGCATCTCCTGGCTCCACCCCCAAAGTCTCCTGGCTCCACCCCCAAAGTTCCCAGGTATTTCTTCAATTGGACTTGGCAACCCTATCTGCCATAGCTATGGCTGACCCAAGGCCATTCTAGCAGGTGCAAGCAGAGGAGTGGGGAACCAAACCTGGTTCTCCCAGATAAGAGTCCGCTCACTTAACCACTACACCAAACTGGCTCTCATTGATACGCCTCCACCCTTTCTCATTTGTCTATCTCTTTTAAATAATTTGTACCCCTGGATCCTAGTATTCCAATTGTGAGTGTCATCTCACCATGTTTCAGTAAGGCCTATTATGTCACAGTCTATTATGTCATAGAGCCAGTTTGGTGTAGTGGTTCAGTGTGTGGACTCTTATCTGGAGAACTGGGTTTGATTCCCCACTCCTCCACTTGCAGCTGTTGGAATGGCCTTGGGTCAGCCATAGCTATCACAGGGGTTGTCCTTGAAAGGGTAGCTGCTGTGAGAGCCCTCTCAGCCAGTCCCACCTCACTGGGTGTCTGTTGGGGGGGGGGAGAGAAGATTTAGGAGATTGTAAGCCGCTCTGAGTCTCTGATTCAGAGAGAAGGCTGGGGTATAAATCTGCAGTCTTCTTCTTCCTCCTTTATTAGGAGTTTCTCCTGTTTCCCATACTCTGAGCATTAGTGTAGACAGAGACATCAGAATCTATGTTTTATGCATCCTGAGGGGTTTTGTTTCAATAACCAGGGCTTTTTTTGTAGCAGGAACTCCTTTGCATATTAGGCCACACACTCCTGATGTAGCCAATCCTCCTGGAGCTTACAGGGCTCTTCTTACAGGGCCTACTGTAAGCTCGTGGAGGATTGGCTACATCAGGGTTGTGTGGCCTAATATGCAAAGGAGTTCCTGCTATAAAAAAGCCCTGTCAATAACAAAGCACAAACCTCAGTTTCAAAGAGCAAAGCTGAAAGGAAGTTAAGCGGTTAAACTTCTCCTGTCTTCTCCGCATGGACCCAACGCAAACTGAGGCTGTGCATCCTGTGATCTGCACGTCATGGAGACGTGCGGCCTTCATCTCATCTGTCTGAGACTTCATACTCAAGCGCATGCATTGACATGGATGTGTGCTAAACCAAACAGACAGCCACCCCAACATTTGACTTCTAGAGCCCCCGGAGGAGGGAGCTGAACTCCGAATGAACGCGCGGGCAACCAAGACTAACATTTTCACAAGGCATCCCCCAAAGGCAAAATTAGTCACTGCGATTCCCCAAGAAACGAAACAGAGGAATCCGAACACTGAAGCAATGGAGAAAATGTGCTCATCCTTCCATCACAGAACAAATGTGACATCTGCTTGCATTTCGGACCGCAGAGCTGATCTCACAAACCGCTTCTTCACGTCAGAAATGGCAGGTTGAGTTCTCTTTCCTTCTTAGGTCAAGAGATACAGAGCTGATGTGGGGACGTGAGTCATTCTAACGTATCAAGGGTGGGTGGGAATATATATATATTGAAAATGCTGTGGGAGTATTTCAGCTTGCCTCGTCTGATATGGGCAGAGGCGTAAGAACGCACTCATGCATTTTATTCGACAAGAGAAAAACTTGCATGACTTAAAGCAGAACTCCCCTGCCCATGAATCCGAATTGGTTCTTTCAGCCCCCTACCCCACAGTCACACAATGCAATGGATCGGAAAAGCCATCCAATATTAAAGGCCATTCAAGGAGCATAATAACAAGGGACAGGGCTTTTTTTGGTAGCAGGAACTCTTTTGCATATTAGGCCACCCCCCTTGATGTAACCAATCCTGCAAGAGCTTACAGGGCTCTTAGTACAGGTCCTCCAGGAGGATTGGCTATATCAGAAGAAGAAGATGAAGATATTGGATTTATATCCCGCCCTCCACTCCGAAGAGTCTCAGAGCGCCTCACAATCTCCTTTACCTTCCCCCCCCCCACAACAGACACCCTGTGAGGTAGATGAAGATATTGGATTTATATCCCGCCCTCCACTCCGAAGAGCCTCAGAGGGGCTCACAATCTCCTTTACCTTCCTCCCCCACAACGGACACCCTGTGAGGTAGATGATGATATTGGATTTATATCCCGCCCTCCACTCCAAAGAGTCTCAGAGCGGCTCACAATCTCCTTTCCCTTCCTCCCCCACAACAGATACCCTGTGAGGTAGATGAAGATATTGGATTTATATCCCGCCCTCCACTCCGAAGAGCCTCAGAGGGGCTCACAATCTCCTTTACCTTCCTCCCCCACAACAGACACCCTGTGAGGTAGATGATGATATTGGATTTATATCCCGCCCTCCACTCCGAAGAGCCTCAGAGGGGCTCACAATCTCCTTTACCTTCCTCCCCCACAACAGACACCCTGTGAGGTAGATGATGATATTGGATTTATATCCCGCCCTCCACTCCAAAGAGTCTCAGAGCGGCTCACAATCTCCTTTCCCTTCCTCCCCCACAACAGATACCCTGTGAGGTAGATGAAGATATTGGATTTATATCCCGCCCTCCACTCCAAAGAGTCTCAGAGCGGCTCACAATCTCCTTTATCTTCCTCCCCCACAACAGACACCCTGTGAGGTAGATGAAGATATTGGATTTATATCCCGCCCTCCACTCCGAAGAGTCTCAGAGCGGCTCACAATCTCCTTTCCCTTCCCCCCCCCCACAACAGACACCCTGTGAGGTAGATGATATTGGATATATATCCCGCCCTCCACTCCAAAGAGTCTCAGAGCGGCTCACAATCTCCTTTATCTTCCTCCTCCCCAACAGACACCTTGTGAGGTAGATGAAGATTTTGGATTTATATCCTGCCCTCCACTCCGAAGAGTCTCAGAGGGGCTCACAATCTCCTTTACCTCCCCCCCCCCCACAACAGACACCCTGTGAGGCAGATGAAGATATTGGATTTATATCCCGCCCTCCACTCTGAAGAGTCTCAGAGCGGCTCACAATCTCTTTTACCTCCCCCCCCCACACACAACAGACACCCTGTGAGGTAGATGAAGATACTGGATTTATATCCCGTCCTCCACTCCAAAGAGTCTCAGAGAGGCTCACAATCTCCTTTACCTTCCTCCCCCACAACAGACACCCTGTGAGGTAGATGAAGATATTGGATTTATATCCCGTCCTCCACTCCTAAGAGTCTCAGAGGGGCTCACAATCTCCTTTACCTTCCTCCCCCACAACAGACACCCTATGAGGTAGATGAAGATATTGGATTTATATCCCGCCCTCCACTCTGAGGAGTCTCAGAGCGGCTCACAATCTCCTTTATCTCCCTCCCCAACAACAGACACCCTGTGAGGTAGATGAAGATATTGGATTTATATTCCGCCCTCCACTCCGAAGAGTCTCAGAGCGGCTCACAATCTCCTTTACCTTCCCACCCCCCACCCCACAACAGACACCTGTGAGGTGGGTGGGGCTGGAGAGGGCTCTCACAGCAGCTGCCCACTCAAGGACAACCTCTGCCAGAGCTATGGTTGACCCAAGGCCATCCCAACAGGTGCAAGTGGAGGCATGAGGAATCAAACCCGGTTCTCCCAGATAAGAGTCCATGCACTTAACCACTACACCGAACTGGCTCTCCACATCAGGGGGGGTGTAGTCTAATATGCAATGGAGTTCCTGCTACAAAAAAAGCCCTGACCAGGGAACAGAGCTCAACACTGAACAGTCTGAAGGTAAAGCGATGAGGGATCAGTTTGGAGCAGGGACAGCCAAGCTCGCTTAACGTAAGAGCCACATAGAATAAATTTCAGACATTTGAGAGCTGCAAGATAGGAATGTCAGGTGTTTGAGAGCTGCAAGGCAGGCAGGCAAATGGTCGTGGGGGACGGGGAAGAAGGATGGAGGAAGACGTGGAAAGAAAGCAACTTGAATCTTAAGTGCATTCTCCAAATTGCTGGCTGGCTTGGAGAAGTGGTCGAAAGAGAAATGCCTTCTCCAAGCCAGCCAACGGGGTGGCGGAGGCTTCGAGAGCCACACAATCAGGCCTCAGATTCACAGGAGGGCAGCTCCTGAACCTTCCTGAAGGTCCTCCCTCTTCTTCCCCACTTACCTTTTCCATTGAATAGGAGGTGCAGCTGCATAACAATCCCTGGATTAGGAGAGAGGGCAGCCAGCCAGCGACCAGGGGCTTTGCCGCACCCCCAGCAGCCCTCATTAACCCCTGGAGAAGCCCATGCCACCCTTTCTCCACTTCTTCTGTGATTCTGGGCAGCGGGTGGCTTGATTAGATTAGATAATTTTATTTGTATCCCGCCCTCCCCGCCGAAGCAGGCTCAGGGCAGCTAACAACATCGTACAGATTTCAATTATACAAAGAAAGCAAAAAACACAAAATTACATTTAAGCATTAAAATTCTGATTAGGTTTAGAAATTAGTTAATTAAGTTAATAAAAGTGCTAATACTGTTCTTTTAGGATGGCGGTTATCATTAGCTTGCTGGCCTTTTGATGGGGGGGTGGGGGGGCGGCCCAGGAGAGCCCTAAGCTAGCCCTGACACAAGGAAGGAAAGCCCCGGGCGAGCGAGGCCTGCTTGGGCTGGCTGGATCCAGCAGCCATTCCAGCAGCTGCAAGTGGAGGAGTGGAGAATCAAACCCGGTTCTCCCAGAGGATGTGGTGATGGCCACAGGAATAAGCAGCTCTGAAAGGGGATTCAATATATCCATGGAGGATAAATCTACTGGACCCCTCAGAGTTGACAGCTCTGGGATGGACAAATCCATGAAGATTTGGGGTTGAAACCTGGGGAGGGGTGGGATTTGAAGAGAGGAGAAACCTTTGTGGGTATAATACCGTACGTTCTACCCTCCAAAGCAGCCATTTTATCCAGAGACTACATTATCTAGAGCAGGGGTGTCAAACACGCGGTTCGAGGGCCGAACCAGGCCCTGGAGGGCTCCTATCAGGCCCTCGAGCGACCGTCTGCCGTCTGCTTCCTTCTCCCTCTCTCTTGCTTCCTTCTGCATCGCAGCTTGCTTGGCGAGGCTTGCTCAATCGCACAGGCGCTGCAGAGCAACACCTCTATTTTCTCCATTGGCTGAGGCTCCTCCCATTTAAAAAAACACACACACCTATAATTGTGTTTGTGTCCTTTATAAAGTTTATACCTGTTCTACCTGCCCTGAGACTGCCTAGGCGGGGAGGGCGGGGTATAACTTTAATAAAACCTAAACCTACCTAATCTTAAAGAGGTACAGGCATGGCCTGGCTCAACATGGCCGACCTGACAAGGTCTCATTTATGTCAGATTTGGCCCTCATAACAAAATGAGTTGGACACCCCTAATCTAGAGATCTGTCATATTTCTGGGCGATCTCTGGACCCCACCCATAGGATGGCAACCCCCCCCCCCTTCTGGATCTCTAGCCAGCCCAAGCAGGCCTCGCTCACCCGGGTAGGCTTCCCAACCCTCCCGCCCTGGCGGGGGACCCCAGGATTTCCACCCTCTTCCCCCGCTCCCCAAAAAAAACGGAAGCGGGGGGAGGGGGGAAACGGCGCCGGGGAGCATGGCGAGCCGCCCCATCTCGGAGCGGGTGAGGCCGCTGTGCCGCGCCGCCGCCGCCCCCTTCCCGCCCACCGCAGCTGCTCCTCCTCCGAGATGGGCCCAGGCTGAGCCCATCTCAGAGGAGCAGCCAAGAGGCGGCAGCAGCACAGGCAAAACCAGGGGAGGGCGGAGGCAGGCCAGGAGCATGGCGAGCCGCGAATCCGGGCCCTTCTAGGACCTGGAATCGCGGCTTGCCACGCCCCCGGCCCGCCTCCACCCCCCCTCCGATTCCACCCCAGAGGCGGAGCAGGTGACGCCGCCGCGCCGCTGCCGCCTCTTCTCCGCTCGCCGTGGCTGCTCCTCTGAGATGGGCTCAGGCTGAGCCCATCTTGGAGGAGCAGCCACGGCGAGCAGAGAAGAGGCGGCAGCCGCGCAGCGGCGTCGCCCGCTCCGAGACGGGGCGGCTGGCCATGCTCCCCGGCGCCTTTTCCCCCCTCCCCCCTAGCTCCACCCCAGTGTCTCCTGGCTCCACCCCCAAAGTCTCCTGGCTCCATCCCCAAAGTCCCCAGATATTTCTGGGGTTGGACTTGGCAACCCTACACTCGGGGCTTTCTTTTCTTGTGTCAGGTTGCTTTTGGCTGGTGTGTGTGTGGGGGGGTGGCATATGCTAATGATATATATACCTATATTTCTACCAAACCACCCCTGCACACAATATACGTGAAAGAGCTACATGTGGCTCTCAAGCCGCAGTTTGGCAACACCTGTTCTTCCCGAGTATGCTGGATAATGCCCTTTCAATCCACTTCTAGTGCACTCCCCAAGCGGATTTCACGGCGTGCAACAGCAAAGTCCACTTCCAAAGGATCGTGAAAGCACACTGAAAGAGGAACGAAAGAACCTTACGCAGCGCGTGTGAAAGAAGTGCCGCCAGTACACACAGACGCGCCCCATTAGCACAATCTCTAGGCAGGACTGTGCTGCGAAAGGGATGCCAACGAGGCACTCCTGGGGCTTTTAATAAAGCAATCGTATTTAATAATCCAGTGTGTTGGAAACGCATCCCTTGGTTGCACGGCCGTCGGGTTGAAGTACCGTTGGGCCTTTGAGGATGGATAAGAAGGTCATTTGACGGCGTGCGGCTTCTTGGCCTTTCTCCCAGGTTGGGGGCTGGAAAAAGCCAGCTGGAATAAGGGCCAAGTCGGAGAGGGGGCAGAGCGTAAGGATCTATATTTGCAGAGAAGGAACTCGGTTCCATCCAGTTCTGCAATTCTGGGTTTTTTTCTTTTTTTACAGATTCAAAGCAGCCCTGTGAAACAAAGGGGGAAGTGGAGGGCAGGTTAACTCTCTTGCTTCGCCGATTGCTCGTCCGCTTAAACTCTCTCCCTGCAGCTTTTTCTTCCAGAGGTGGGGAAAGGGCTGTCAATCGGGTTGCCAAGTCCTATTCAAGAAATATCTGGGGACTTTGGGGCTGGAGCCAGGAGACTTTGGGGGTGGAGCCAGGAAACATTGGGGTGGAGCCAGGAGACACTGGGGGTGGAGCCAGGGGCAATGTTGCGACAAGCAGAACTGAACTCCCAAGGGAGTTCTGGCCATCTCATTTAAAGGGACCACACACCTTTTAGATGCCTTCCCTCCGTTGGAAATCATGAAGCTTAGGGGTGCTTTCTTTTGGGGCTCATAAAACTAGACCCCCTGGTCCAATCCTTTTGAAACATTGAGGGTATTTTGGGGAGAAGCATCACATGCAATCCTGCAAATTTGGTGCATCTACCTCAAAACATAGCCCCTCCAGAGCCCCAGATACCTGCGGATCAATTCTCTATTATACCCTATGGGAATCAATCTTCATAGG
This sequence comes from Heteronotia binoei, assembly GCF_032191835.1. Classification (NCBI taxonomy): domain Eukaryota; kingdom Metazoa; phylum Chordata; class Lepidosauria; order Squamata; family Gekkonidae; genus Heteronotia; species Heteronotia binoei. The sequence continues at coordinate 8,804,682 of NC_083232.1, forward strand.
GAATAATGGAGTGCCCAGCAGACATTCCCCCCCTCCCGCTTTCTGATGGCCCTGAAGTGGGGGGGAAGGCCTCCAACCCAGGGGATCCCCTGCCCCCACCTGGGGCTTGGCAACCCTAGTTGTCAACCACCTGATGGTAGCTGGAGATCTCCTGGGATTACAACTGATCTTCAGGTTACAAAAATCCCAAATTACAAAAAAACAAAACTACTTTTGGCCACTCTGAGCTATTGGTTGCGCTATGATAATATAGTACTAAAAAGTTCGGTTTTCAACGTTTATATCTGAATATACTGCTAATCTTTTTTTGTTTACAACAGCATTTTTTTTTCTTTTATATTTTCAACATTTCATCTCCCCCCGCCTCCCGCCTCTCGGATGGTAAAAATCTAAGATGCATTGAGCTAAAGGAACAGACAGTGCAGCAGTTTGCAACTCTCTCAAGAATTGGGTACATTTGTAGTTTTCCTTGTAGAAAACTATGCTATATATATTTCTCAGTTCCCTAAGTACAATTCCATACGTGGGCGAAGTTGCAACTCGTGCATTTTAGATGTGATAAGAAGAAGAAGATATTGGATTTATATCCCGCCCTCCACTCCAAAGAGTCTCAAAGCGGCTCACAATCTCCTTTACCTTCCCCCCCTCCCCACAACAGACACCCTGTGAGGTAGATGAAGGTATTGGATTTATATCCCGCCCTCCACTCCAAAGAGTCTCAGAGCGGCTCACAATCTCCTTTACCTTCCTCCCCCACAACAGACACCCTGTGAGGTAGATGAAGATATTGGATTTATATCCCGCCCTCCACTCCAAAGAGTCTCAGAGCGGCTCACAGTCTCCTTTACCTTCCCCCCCTCCCCATAACAGACACCCTGTGAGGTAGATGAAGATATTGGATTTATATCCAGCCCTCCACTCTGAATCTCAGAGTCTCAGAGTGGCTCACAATCTCCTTTACCTCCCCCCCCCCACACAACAGACACCCTGTGGGGTGGGTGGGGCTGAGAGGACTCTCACAGCAGCTTCCCTTTCAAAGACAACCTCCGCCAGAGCTATGGCTGACCCAAGGCCATTCCAGCAGCTGCAAGTGGAGGAGTGGGGAATCAAACCCGGTTCTCCCAGATAAGAGTCCGCACACTTAACCACTACACCAAACTGGCTCTCCAATTTATTTAAGCAATTTATTGCATATATTTCAAACTTTCCAATATTTCAACTATTTTAACAGCGGCTTCCCTTCGAGTGGCTTCAAAATTTCTGGACACTTCTTTGGGTAGTAGAAAGGGGATACCATAAACACCTCCCTGCCTTGGGAATGGCCTTTGGTCAGTCATAACTCTCACGGAGTTGTCCTTAAAAGGGCAGCTTCTGTGAGAGCTCTCTCAGCCCCACCTACCTCATATGGTGTTTATTTGTTTTTTTTTGGGGGGGGAGGAAGGTAAAGGAGATTGTAAGCAGCTCCGAGACTCTGACATTCAGAGTGGGGGGTGGGATATAAATCCAATATCTTCTTCTTCTGGAATGGCCACACCCCCTAATGTCACCATTCTTTTGCACAGGGCTCTTTTGTACAAAAAGCCAAGCAGAGACTGATTAGGCCACACCCCCTGACACCAGGCCAGTCAGAACTGCGTTCCTGCTCAAAAAACCCCAAAAACCCAAACCCTGTGCTTCAACATGCAAACAGGAGTGAAAAGCCGTGCTGCATAATAGGGATGATTTGTACGTCAGGCAGGGGTCATTTCGTAGAAAAAGAGGTGCCGAAGCTGTTTAGTACAACTTTTGCATCTGCCAGACGCCACTGACATCACCGGAAGGTGTGCTAAATGGTATCAGCTCAGCATCTACCTTCAAATGCTCCTGAAATTATAACTGCCGTAATAAAACCTGACTCCCAGCATATGAACATATGAAGCTGTCTTATACTGAATCAGACCCATGGTCCATCAAAGTCAGTATTGTCTTCTCAGACTGGCAGCGGCTCTCCAGGGTCTCAAGCGGAGGTTTTTCACACCTATTTGCCTGGACCCTTTTTTGGAAATGCCGGGGATTGAACCTGGGACCTTCTGCTTCCCAAGCAGATGGTCTACCACTGAGCCACCGTCCCACCCCATATTTTAAAAATTTATTTCCGCAGGGCCTGTAAGACCGAACTGTTCCGACAGGCCTTTGATATTTAACCGGGAGATAACTGCCACCCGACATCATATAGAGTTCTAGGTGATGACCGTCCGAAAAGAAGAACTCGCTTATATTGTAGTGATACAGCACCACAAAATGGTTTTCAAATCTTAAATTGTAATGCTGTTTTATTGGGTTTTTTTGGCTTTAACTTGTGACTATGAATGCTGTCAGCCGCCCCGAGTCTGCTTGCGGAGAGGGCGGGATAGAAATGTAAAGTAATTAAGAAATAATATATTTTCTCCTATGTGGCCGCAGTGGCGTGAGGAAGATTTCCATCTGTCTGCTTTTTATGGTTTGGTTATTCCTTCCCCCCTCTTTTTTGTGGGAAAATATTAGAAAGTTTGTCAAATTTGAAGACTTCAGCAAAATTCTCACCGGGGGGGGGTGGTGTTGAAAAATGGAGCCCCGAAGCAAGTATTGCGGGGGGGGGGGGTGGAGGGGAGGGAGAGAAAGAAAGAACACAATCAAATTTAAAGGACGGGTGTCAAACTCATTTGTTATGAGGGCCGGATGTGACATAAATGAGACCTTGTTGAGCTGGGCCAGGCAGTGTTGGGCCGGGACATGTGTGTACCTATTTAAGATTAGGTAGCAGAGATATAAACTTTATAAAGGACACAGACAAACATAAATACATATATTTTAAAAAACTCAAAACATGCTCAAAACCTGAGCACTCGTTGGTCTTAAAGGTGTTTCTTTGTATTTCTCCCCTGGGATCAAGGGAGCTGGGTAAAGAAAGCTCTGGCTCTTTCCTTCCTCAGGGGACAAAGAGGGGGAGGAGCCTCAACCAATAGAAGGAAGAGAGGCTTGGATCAGTAGCTCTGCTGTGTGATTGAGAGAGCCTGGCAAAGCAAGCTCTGCCTCCCTCCCCCCCTTCCTCCCCGACGGAGGAGCCTCAGTTAATGGAGAAAATAGAGGTTTTGCTCTGTCGCTCCTGTGTGATTGAGCAAGCCTGGCAAAGCAAGCTGAGGTGCAGAAGAAAGCAAGAGAGAGGGAGAAGGAAGCAGACGACAGCCAGTTGCTTGGGGGCCTGATAGGAGCCTTCCGGGGGCCTGATTTGGCCCCTGGGCCGCATGTTTGACACTGCTGATTTAGAGGTTCTGGAGCTCCGTTTCTGTGAGCTCCTACCCAAAATGAGGCCTGACGTTAGATCTGCTGCTGCTCACCCCAGGAAAGCTGAAGAAGCCTCGCTTGGATCCGGATCTACTTCGAGGGGAATGGAGAGATCGAATCTTGGTGGTGCTTCAGTATTTGCTCCATTCTGGTCACAGTAAGTTGCTCACGGGCCTTAGGATCCTCAATCTTGTTGCTGACCCGAACCTCAACTCCAGAGCGGAGCATTAACAGCTGGTTGGAGATGCTTTTAACCTTGGCAACTGCCTTGCTTCTACGAGGAAGGGACTTGCCATAAAACTAGAGAAACAATACGTGATGTTCTTATAAATGCTCGCGGGTGGGGACAGCGAGAGGAGGGAAAACATGTCAGGGGTTTTGTTTGGGTCCAGAGATCTCGCAGACTTGCAGCCAATCTCCACACGATCAAGAGCATTCCCTTGGAGGACACGGTAGCTTTTGGAGGGCAGACTCTTGGGCAGGGGTGTCCAGCCTGGGGCTCGGGAGCCACACGTGGTTCTTTCACACATATTGTGCGGCTCTAGAAGCCCCCCCCCACTCCGCCCCATCAGCTGGCTTGGAAAAGGCATTGGTCTCTTTAAATCTCTTAAATAATTTCCTCTAAAAAAGCAGTTTGTTTGCCGCGCAGAAAAAGGCGAAGGGAGTCACAGCCCCGGGGCAGATAGCGTGAAATCCGACCGAAGCCCAGTGGAGAAGAGGAGCGTAAGAGAGGCATAAGGCTAGTAGGGAACCTGTCCTGGTCTTTCTACTGGACAAACCGGGAATTGAAGCTGGGACTTTGTGTATTAAGCAGCAGCTTTGCCTCTGATCCATGGCTCCTAAGGAAAAGCTAGTCTCTGCCCGAGATCCCGCCGGGTTTGCTGCCAATCATCCATCTTACTCAAAGAGAAGGACCAAGGGTTTGAGTCACCCATGAGTCACGCTCAAAACACCCACCGGCTCGGCTCTCGCTTACGACCCAGTCGCCTCCAAGACGCTGAGCGTTCTTCAAACTGTTCAGGTGCCTCCTACCGCGTTCCTCGACATCAATCGGCACAATTAGTCCATTTCCCCCTTGCAACCGATGCCCTCTGCCCGTCTGCCAACGCCTCTGTTTTTCCAAAAGGGCACGCCAAAAAGTGGCGCGGAAAGTTTGCGATGGAACTCGCCGTTCGCCTTCGGCGTCTGCCCACGAACCCGGCAGACTGCGGGATTGGTTCTTGCCATCCCTTCACAAACAGAACCCGTGGACTCGGGCATAACTAGCTGGCATTGTGGGTCTAGTCGATGTTAGAAGGCGGGCTGGGCAAGAGGTCACTCACCAGGGGACAGACGCTCTCTCGGCAATGCAAAATCACTCGCCACCTCCGCAGCTGCTGTTAAGGACGCCGAGGGATTTTGTGCTTTACCACAGAAGTCTGTCACTTTAATGCAAAAGGCAAACTCTCTGTGAGGGATTATTAGGAAAGGGGTTGAGAATGAAAAGAGCCCCGTGGCGCAGAGTGTTAAAGCTGCAGTCCTAAGCTCTGCTCACGACCTGAGTTCGACCCCCGACAGAAGCTGGGTTTTTAGGTAGCCGGCTCAAGGTTGACTCAGCCTGCCATCCTTCCGAGGTCGGTAAAATGAGTACCCAGCTTGCTGGGGGGAAAGTGTAGATGACTGGGGAAGGCAATGGCAAACCACCCCGTAAAAAGGTCTGCCGTGAAAACGTGAAAGCGACGTCACCCCAGAGTCAGAAACGACTGGTGCTTGCACAGGGGACCTTCCCTTTTCCTGAGAATGAAACAGCCAATGCTGTAATGCCCCTGTGTAGATCTATGGGGCAGCCTCATTTGGAATGCTGGGTCCAGTTCAGAGTATCTCAAAAAGAACATTTCAGAACTGTACCTCAGTGTCTGTTGTGGGGGTGGGGAGAGAAAGGAGGTTGTGAGCCGCTCTGAGACTCTTCGGAGTGGAGGACGGGATATAAATCCAATATCTTCATCTACCTCACAGGGTGTCTGTTGTGGGGGAGGAAGGGAAAGGAGATTGTGAGCCCCTCTGAGACTCTTCGGAGTGGAGGGCGGGATATAAATCCAATATCTTCATCTACCTCACAGGGTGTCTGTTGTGGGGGAGGAAGGGAAAGGAGATTGTGAGCCGCTCTGAGACTCTTCGGAGTGGAGGGCGGGATATAAATCCAATATCTTCATCTATCTCACAGGGTGTGGGGGAGGAAGGTAAAGGAGATTGTGAGCCCCTCTGAGACTCTTCGGAGTGGAGGGCGGGATATAAATCCAATATCTTCATAATAATAATAATAATAATAATAAATTTTATTTCTATCCCGCCCTCCCCACCTCAGCAGGCTCAGGGCGGCTAACAACATTTTATAAAAACATACAATAATAATAATAAAACCTTTAAGTTTAACAATATAAAACATCAACAATAAACTTAATAACATTAAAAACCAGTTCAATAAATACAGTTATTCTGCGGTATAGTTCTTCAACCGCGTTGGCGGCTCCTTAATTTCTGATCTTCCTAACTGTCCGGGTGTGCAAATTTGAAAAGGACGGTCTTGCAGGCCCTGCGGAACTGCTCAAGGTTCCGCAGGGCCCGCACCTCCTCGGGGAGTCGGTTCCACAGAGTAGGAGCAGCAATCGAGAATGCCCGTGCTCTGGTGCTCTGATATTTTATCTCCTTCGGCCCGGGGATGGTCATTAGATTTTTCCCGACTGACCTCAGTGCTCTCTGGGGTTCGTATGGGGAAAGACGGTCCTCGGGGTTCGTATGGGGAAAGACGGTCCTCGGCCATATAAGGCTTTAAAGGTAACGACCAACACTTTGTACTGGACTCGGTATACAATCGGCAGCCAGTGCAGTTCACGCAGCCCCGGCTGTATATGCTCCCGTTTTGGGAGCCCCAGCAACAGCCTGGCTGCCGCGTTCTGCACTAGCTGCAGTCTCCGAGTCCGGCACAGAGGTAGCCCCAAGTAGAGGGCATTACAGTAGTCTAATCTTGAGGTGACCGTTGCGTGGATCACTGTTGCGAGGTCCCGGCGCTCGAGGAAAGGGGCCAACTGCCTTGCCCGCTTCAGATGGAAGAATGCTGACTTGGCAGTGGCTGCTATCTGGGCCTCCATTGATAGTGAAGGCTCCAGTAAAACACCCAGGCTCTTTACCTGGCGCGCTGCTTTCAATAGCGCACCATCGAAGGCCGGGAGAGCTATTTCCCTTCCCAGAGCGCCGCGACCCACGCAAAGGACCTCTGTCTTCGCTGGGTTCAGTTCATCTACCTCACAGGGTGTCATCTACCTCATCTACCTGGGTTCATCTACCTCACAGGGTGTCTGTTGTGGGGGAGGAAGGTAAAGGAGATTGTGAGCCCCTCTGAGACTCTTCGGAGTGGAGGGCGGGATATAAATCCAATATCTTCATCTACCTCACAGGGTATCTGGTGTGGGGGAGGAAGGTAAAGGAGATTGTGAGCCCCTCTGAGACTCTTCGGAGTGGAGAGCAGGATATAAATCCAATATCTTCTCCTACCTCACAGGGTGTCTGTTGTGGGGTGGGGGAGGTAAAGGAGATTGTGAGCCACTCTGAGACTCTTCGGAGTGGAGGGCGAGATATAAATATAAATCCAATGAGCTAACAATACAACAGACTCTCATTTATTGCACTTCACACCCAGGAGACATAATGGGTTTAGTACATGGACATCCATCAATCTGCTATTCCAACTTAATTAAATTGCTGAGCAGACAGGTTAAAACGGATAAAAGGAAGTACTTCTTCACCCAAAGGGTGATTAACATGTGGAATTCACTGCCACAGGAGGTGGTGGCGGCCACAAGTATAGCCACCTTCAAGAAGGGTTTAGATAAAAATATGGAGCACAGGTCCATCAGTGGCTATTAGCCACAGTGTATGTGTGTATATAAAATTTTTTGCCACTGTGTGACACAGAGTGTTGGACTTGATGGGCCGTTGGCCTGATCCAACATGGCTTCTCTTATGTTCTTATGTTGCTGTGTCGGCCCAGTTAACATAAACTAACAAACACCACACCCCAATTTGCGGGACTCTTTTAATCCGCTAAAAAAACATTTCCATGACTCTGCCTACTAACTCACAGCCCGCTCCCTCTATATTTCGGGCTGCTTGCTATTCCATATCATTGTCTGATGAAGCGTGCTTCTAGCCCACGAAAGCTTACATTCTGAATACAATTTTGTTGGCCTTCAAGGTGTGAAACTTGACTCTTGCTTTGTACTACTTTGCGCAGAGTGTGATTCGAATGGGGGATTCACTGCCAGAGGACATCGTGATGGCCACGGTAATAAGCAGCTTTAAAGAGGGACCAGATAGATTCATGGGGGATAAGTCTATCAGTGGCTCCTAGCCATGGTGACTGAGGGGAACCTCCACATTCCAAGGCAGTCAATGTTTGAAACCCAAAGCCAGGAAGCAACATCAGGGGAAGGCCTCAGTCTCTCTGCCCTGTTGTTGGCCCTCCAGAGGAACTGGTTGGCCACTGTGTGAGACAGGAGGCTGGACTAGATGGACCCTCCCTGGTCTGACCCAGCAGGGCTCTTCTGAGGTTCTTATCAGGGGAAGGCCTCAGCCTCTCTGCCCTGTTGTTGGCCCTCCAGAGGAACTGGTTGGCCACTGTGTGAGACAGGAGGCTGGACTAGATGGACCCTCCTGGTCTGACCCAGGAAGGATCTTCTGAGGTTCTTATCAGGGAAGGCCTCAGCCTCTCTGTCCTGTTGTTGGCCCTCTAGAGGAACTGGTTGGCCACTGTGTGAGACAGGATGCTGGACTAGATGGACTATTGGTCTAACCAGCAAGGCTCTTTGTATGAAGAAGAAGAAGATTTCAGATTTATACCCCACCCTTCTCTCTGAATCAGAGACTCAGAGCGGCTTACAATCTCCTATATCTTCTCCCCCCACAACAGACACCCGGTGAAGTGGGTGGGACTGAGAGGACTCTCACAGCAGCTGCCCTTTCAAGGACAACCTCTGCCAGAGCTATGGCTGACCCAAGGCCATTCCAGCAGGTGCAAGTGGAGGAGTGGGGGAATCAAAGCCGGTTCTCCCAGATAAGAGTTCACATACTTTGCCACTACACCAAACTGGCTCTCACGAAGGTGTAACCACTACATAAACTGGCTTCACATTCTCATGAAGGACTACATCTTTTTTCCAAGCCAACGGCTAGTTCTGGCAGACTCTAAAGATCAGAGCTGTGTAGCTTCAAGAAAAAATAAAGTAAGATGAAGTGGCTGCAGCACAGGAAATGAAAAGCTGTTGCCAAGGAAGGCACACATAATATAGTTTGCGAAAAGTGGAGGAACTGTCCAGAACTGGCATCTGCCGGTGGCGGGCATGACAGAACGGATCCCCAAATGCCGTCCCTGCAATTGTGAAGAACAATTCCAATTTGCATTGATATTGCTTGCAGGAAGATTTGCGCTTTTGAGCGGGGAACGTAACGTGCGGTTCAGCCGACAGCAGATCCATTAACATACAGGCCATGTCTAACAATGATCTGAATTTGTCTTGCCAAAACCACAAATCCTGCTTTTGCAGATACGTATCCCAGATGTGTGATACGACGGAGCGACAGGCAGAAACAGCTTTTACAAGTAAGGGGGGGGGGGGGATTCTGCAAATCTTCATTTGCGCTGCAACGGTCATGTTGGGTTACTAGCTGCCGCTGAAGGAAAAGAGTTCAGGGACACGGGGAGGTGCTGTCGCTCGATGGGGTGATTCTCCATTCATGATAGCCAATCTGATGTCATGTTGGATTAAGACAGGGGTGGCCAAACTGTGGCTCAGGAACCACATGGGGCTCTTTCACATATATTGTGTGGCTCATGAAGCCTCCAACCCCTGTCGGCTGGCTTGGAAAATAGATTTAAAGTTGCTTTCTTTTCACCTCTCCCACTCCCCATCTATTTCCTTCCTTCCTTCCTTCCTTCCTTCCTTCCTTCCTTCCTTCCTTCCTTCCTTCCTTCCTTCCTTCCCTCCTTTCCCTTCCTCCCTCCTTCCCTCCTTCCCTCTTTCCTTCCTCCCTCTCTCCCTCCTTCCTTCCTCCTTTTCCTACCTCTCTCCTTCCTTCCTTCCTTCCTTCCTTCCTTCCTTCCTTCCTTCCTTCATTGGCCATGCTGGCTGGGGCTGATGGGAGATGCAGGCAAAAAACATCTGGAGAGCTATCGTTGGCCACCCCTGGGTTAGAGGATGCATTTAAAGTTGCCTTCTTTCCACCTCTCCCTCCCCTCTTTCTCCTTCCTTCCTCCGTCTATGTACCTACCTACATCTGATATTCATGTCTTGCGGCTCTCAGACATCTAAGTAAGTAAAGTAAGTAAATTTTTATTTATACCCCGCCCTCCTCGCCGAGGCAGGCTGAGGGCGGCTTACAGAATATGATACGAAATCATGGTATCACATCTGACGTTCGTGTCTTGTTGCTCTCAAACATTTGATGTTCATGTCTTGCGGCTCTCACAGATCTGACATTTATTCTATGTGGCTCTTACGTTAAGCAAGTTTAGCCGCCCCGGATTAGGATCTAGGGGAGCCCGATTTGAATCCCCACTCTGGCACAGAAGATTGTTAGGGGAATCCCAAGCCAGCCACACTCTCTCAGCTTCACCTACCTCACAGGGTTGTTGTGCAGATAAAACAGAGGAGAGGAGAACAACGTAAGCCGCATTGGGGCACCACTGGGGAGAAATGCGGGATACAAAATAAAGCAAATACATTTCCAGGGGAAAACTGGAAGCGAAATGATGCCGCTCCAGGATGATGCAGGAACTCTATGGTTTGAACCATAGAGTTTCTGCTGAATCCTACAATGGTGTGATGTCACTCTGGATATGATATCACACCATCACAAGGCGGTTATTTTTTCTGCAACTGGAGGCTGCCGGCTCCCATTATAGTGAGCGACCTGCCAACCCTAGCTATACCACTTCAGACTGCAGGCGGGAGTTCACATGGCGGACCATGCAAACATCCTAAAGATGCTCGCTCAACAGTGTCACTGAGCTTGATGAGCTTGAGTCACGAGTCAGTCAGCCTAAGACTTTCACCATTTGTAGATAAAACAATGCATCCCTGCCAAAGAAATCCTTCCATATATAAACCAGATGTCAATAATGTCCTCACGCATTAACTCTATACAGCCCTGACCTGGATAGCCCAGGCAAGCCCAATCTCATCAGATTTCAGAAGCTAGGCAGGGGTTGGCCTCAGGTATTACTTGGAAGGGTGACTTCCAAGGAATGGCGGGGATATGATGCAAAGGCAGGCAACGGCAAACCACTTCCAAAATGTCTCTTGCCTTAAAAATGACAAGCCTTGCTCTCTCGGCTTGGAGAGCCGGTTTGGTATAGTGGTTAAGTGTGCGGACTCTTATCTGGGAGAACCGGGTTTGATTCCCCACTCCTCCACTTGCAGCTGCTGGAATGGCTTTGGGTCAGCCATCGTGGTTAAGTGAGTGGACGCTTATCTGGGAGAACAGGGTTTGATTCCCCGCTTCTCCACTTGCACCTGCTGGAATGGCCTTGGGTCAGCCATAGCTCTGGCAGAGGTTGTCCTTGAAAGGGCAGCTGCTGTCAGAGCCCTCTCCAGCCCCGCCCACCTCACAGGGTGTCTGTTGTGGGGAAGGAAGGTAAAGGAGATTGTGAGCCGCTCTGAGACTCTTTGGAGTGGAGGGCAGGATATAAATCCAATATCTTCTTCTTCTTCTTTTTCTTCTTCACTACCTAGTGGTGCATAATGTTAAAAAAGAGCTAGAACGTCTGGCTGCCAGACACTTTTAGGAACCCCTGTTGATTTGATGCACAGGCTGCGATCCCGCGTGCTTAATAACGCTGCTTTGATCCACTTTGAATGCACTTTCCGACTGGATTTTACTGCGTGAACTGGCAAAATCCAGTTTGAAAGTAGTTTTGCATTATTTAAGCGTCTTGATTGCAGCCACAATGTCCTATGACAATGATGAATGCTATACAGTTACGAGTTTTTTTTCTTCATGAGCACGTTTGTCTGTCATGGGAGCCCAGTGCGGTATAGTGGTTTAGAGCAGGAGTCCCCAATCCCCGGTCCGTGGACCAGTACCGGTCCGTGGCCTGTTAGCAACCGGGCCATGAGTTGTAGAATTATTTCATTATATATTACAATGTAAGAAGAAGAAAAAGACAACATTGGATTTATATCCCGCCCTCCACTCCAAATCTCAGAGTTTCTTCTGCCACAACAGAAACCCTGCGAGGTAGGTGGGGCTGAGAGAGCTCTCACAGAAGCTGCCCATTCAAGGACTGCTCTGTGAGAGCTATGGCTGACCCAAGACCATTCCAGCAGCTGCAAGTGGAGAAGCGGGGAATCAAACCCTGTTCTCCCAGATAAGCGTCCGCTCACTTAACCACTATGGCTGACCCAAAACCATTCCAGCAGCTGCAAGGGGAGGAGTGGGGAATCAAAACCCTGTTCTCCCAGATAAGCATCCACTCACTTAACCACTATGGCTGACCCAAAGCCATTCCAGCAGCTGCAAGGGGAGGAGTGGGGAATCAAACCCTGTTCTCCCAGATAAGCGTCCGCTCACTTAACCACTATGGCTGACCCAAAGCCATTCCAGCAGCTGCAAGGGGAGGAGTGGGGAATCAAACCCTGTTCTCCCAGATAAGCATCCACTCACTTAACCACTATGGCTGACCCAAAGCCATTCCAGCAGCTGCAAGGGGAGGAGTGGGGAATCAAACCCTGTTCTCCCAGATAAGCGTCCACTCACTTAACCACTATGGCTGACCCAAAGCCATTCCAGCAGCTGCAAGGGGAGGAGTGGGGAATCAAACCCTGTTCTCCCAGATAAGCGTCCACTCACTTAACCCCTATGGCTGACCCAAGGCCATCCCAGCAGCTGCAATTGGAGGAGTGGGGAATCAAACCTGGTTCTGCCAGATAAGCGTCCACTCACTTAACCACTATGGCTGACCCAAGGCCATTCCAGCAGCTGCAATTGGAGGAGTGGGGAATCAAACCTGGTTCTGCCAGATAAGCGTCCACTCACTTAACCACTATTGCTGACCCAAGGCCATTCCAGCAGCTGCAAGTGGAGAAGCGGGAAATCAAACCCTGTTCTCCCAGATAAGCGTCCACTCACTTAACCACTATGGCTGACCCAAGGCTATCCAGCAGCTGCAAGTGGAAGAGTGGGGAATCAAACCTGGTTCTCCCAGATAAGAGTCCACACAGTTAACCACTACACAAAACTAACAGAAATAAAGTGCACAACTGTATCATCCCAAAACCAGTCCCCCCCCCCCCCCTGGCAGTCCGTGGAAAAACTGTCTTGCACAAAACCGGTCCCTGGTGCCAAAAAGGTTGGGGACCGCCGGTTTAGAGTGTTGGGCTCGTCTCTGGGGGACTTGGGTTTGAATCCCCACTGGTGCCATGGCAGCTTGCTGGGTGACTCGGGCCAGCCGCACTCTCTCAGCCTCACCTACCTTATAGGGTTGTCGTGGGTTTAAAATGGAGGAGAGGCGAGGGAGGGCGGTTGCTTGGAGCCCCCAGCGGGGAGAAAGGCGAGATGCAAATAAATGGAATGCATCGAATAAATGAAATCCACCTGCCATCTCACATGGTCCAGTCGCTAAAAACAAGGCTGAGCTGACAATGTGGGGAAAGTCAGGACGAGCGTCACTGTTTATCCACACCCAAGACTGTTTATCTGCGCGGAGATATCTGTTTATATATAAATCTCCTATTTACCCATAGAGGATTATGCCTAAAGCTACAGGGTGGGTTTTGTTGCTACCCTTCACAAGACTGCACTCAGCTTGGCCAGGTTTTCTCTGGTCACCGGCAGGGGATAGGCGGGGGTAGGGTTGCCGGATCCAGGTTGGGAAACTCCTGGAGATTTGGGGTTGGAGCCCGGGGAAGGCAGGGACCTTAGGGGGGATGACAAGGTCACACAATCTGCCCTGCAAAGCAGTCATTTCCTCCAGGGGAACTGATCCCTGCAGCTAGGAGATCAGCTGTCATTCTAGGGCAGGGGTGGGGAAGAGTGGCTCTCCAGATCTTTTTTTGCCTACAACTCCCATCAGCCCCAGCCAGCCTGGCCAATGGCTGGGGCTAATGGGAGTTGTAGGCAAAAAAACATCTGGAGAGCCACTCTTCCACACCCCTGTTCTAGGGGATCCCCAGGTTCCACTCGGACAGAGCGGGCCCTAGGGCGCATGACACGCCAGGCAGACACTCCTCCTGCCGCCCCCTTCTGTGGAGGTGCCGCCCCACCGCCCACAGGGCGAGCAGTACCGGTTTGAGGCCCTGAGGGGCCCTAGGCACATGCCCTGGTCCCCCCCTCTCCACCGTTCCCCCTCCCCTTCTTTTATCTATGGCGCCACAATGTGGCACCACCCTCTGCCCCCTCCCCTGGCCCACTCAAATCAAGGAGGAGCGAAGTCTTGTCCTGTGCTCTCTTAAGTGAGAAGAATATAGAACATAAGAGAAGCCATGTTGGATCAGGCCAATGGCCCATCCAGTCCAACACTCTGTGTCACATAAGAACACAAGAGAAGCCATGTTGGATCAGGCCAATGGCCCCTCCAGTCCAACACTCTGTGTCACGTAAGAACACAAGAGAAGCCATGTTGGATCAGGCCAATGGCCCCTCCAGTCCAACACTCTGTGTCACATAAGAACACAAGAGAAGCCATGTTGGATCAGGCCAATGGCCCCTCCAGTCCAACACTCTGTGTCACATAAGAACACAAGAGAAGCCATGTTGGATCAGGCCAATGGCCCCTCCAGTCCAACACTCTGTGTCACATAAGAACAGAAGAGAAGCCATGTTGGATCAGGCCAATGGCCCATCCAGTCCAACACTCTGTGTCACATAAGAACACAAGAGAAGCCATGTTGGATCAGGCCAATGGCCCCTCCAGTCCAACACTCTGTGTCACATACGAGAAGCCATGTTGGATCAGGCTAATGGCCCATCCAGTCCAACACTCTGTGTCACATAAGAACATAAGAGAAGCCATGTTGGATCAGGCCAATGGCCCCTCCAGTCCAACACTCTGTGTCACATAAGAACATAAGAGAAGCCATGTTGGATCAGGCCAATGGCCCCTCCACTCCAACACTCTGTGTCACATAAGAACAGAAGAGAAGCCATGTTGGATCAGGCCAATGGCCCATCCAGTCCAACATTCTGTGTCACCCAGTGGCCATAAAACACAGGTGCCATCAGGAGGTCCATCAGTGGGACCAGGACACTAGAAGCCCTCACCTGTTGCCCCTCCCAAGCACCAAGAATACAGAGCATCACTGCCCCAGACAGAGAGTTCCAACAGTACACTGTGGCTAATAGCCACTGATGGACTTCTGCTCCATATGCTTTTCCAATCCATTCTTGAAGCTGTCTGTGCTTGTAGCTGG